>NC_057728.1:17883347-17888451 GCF_004010195.1 Chiloscyllium plagiosum
GCCTTGCTGAAATCCATATACACCACATCAACCGGTTTACTCTCACCTACCTGTTTGGTCACCTTCTCAAAGAACTCAATAAGGTTTGTGAGGCATGACCTACTCTTCACAAAACTGTGCTGACGATCCCTAATCAAATTATTCATTTCTAGATGATTATAAATCTTGTTTCTTATAACCTTTTCCAACAAGGAGAAAGTGAGGACTGCAGATGCTGGAGTACCAGAGTTGGCCCAGGGGACTTGTCTATTTTCATACTCTGCAGGATTTCTAATACCTCTTCCTTGTGAACCTCAATCACACCTAGTCTAGTACATCTTAATCAATGATATAAGACATATATGTGTTAAGCCTTGGGTGCCTGGCCTTTTCCTATATCTGGGTTTGTAGCACCATGGTAGCACGTCTGACTCCAGATCAGAAGGTTGTGTGTTCAAATCCCATCAGGCTTACTGTGCTTAATGGAAGCTCAACTTCTTGGAGGGTTGGCATGGTGCCTCAGTGGTTAGCACTGCTGCCTCACAGCGCCAAGGACTCAAGATTAATTCTACTCTTAAGGGACTGTCTGTATGGAGTTTGCACATTCTCCCTATGTCTGTATGGGTTTCCTTTGAGTGCTCTGGTTTCCTCTCACAGTCCAAAGATGTGCAGGTTTGGTGAATTGGCCATGCTAAAATTGCCCATAGTGTTCAGGGATTGGTAGGTTAGATGCATTAGTCAATGGGTCTGGATGGGATACTCTTCAGAAAGTTGGTGTGGACTCGTTGGGCTGAATGGCTTGTTTCCACACTGTAGGGATTCTATGATAGAAGAAGGTTTAAGAAGAGTTAATCTCATCAACAACCCGGTTCCTAACAGTCCCTACAGATTATGACCAGGAACACAATCTAAGGACCAACATGAAGATAACAGATAGAGCCACCAAATGACCAATCCAGCATTGAAAACATTGGAAAAAGCAGTGAAGGAAAATCCCAGGATGACAAAAGACTGTGGGGAAAACTCAAAATGGGAAAGAATTCCAATGTCTGGAAAATTAGCAATAATTTTGAGCAAAGGATAGTGTAGGAAACAATGTGTTTAAAGAGGAACTATCGGAAGGAAAAAACTTGTCCTTTTCAAAAATTTCAAACTCAAAGATTTGAACCAACCAAATGCTGTCAAAGGTTAACCAAGTACAGAACTGCTTTGGGATGAGCAGGGAAACTGAACAAGGACCAGCTTTAGACACCTATTTCAGCTTCAGAGAAAGTGCAGTTATTATTATTCATAATAAATAATACTTTTCAACAAATGTGCTCACAGACCAGGAGATTGGTGTGAAATGTGTTCATAAAACATTCCAATCTATTAGTAAGGAACTGTGTACAGATCCCAGAAAGGCAAATTAATTGTGATTGCATTATTGTCAGAAAGTTAGAAGAGATTTTGTCAGATTCTTAACAGTCTTAAACAGAAGGGTTCAGGCTGGAGAAGGGCCCTATCTCTCTCCTTTTGGGCCTGCCTACTGTATTTCCTGCAGACATGCCTCAGAAAAAAACTTCTCAATATCCTCACATTCTGTGCAAGGAAGAATATCTTGCCAGGTTGGATATCCAAAAACCCCCCCAGGCCGGTCAGGTTGGCGGAAGATTGTTATGGAGCATATTCCCCTGGATTTTCTCACAAATATGGTACACCACAAAACTGAGGCTTCTTACAGGACATGGCAGCCCTTTTGAAATACCTGGACACAGATTTGTCTGCCACACTAACAAGGGCTTTTATATAGCTGTAACAATTGTGTTTCACGAGTCCAATATCCAGGGAGGAGGAACTGTGAATGTATGAGCATTTTGTTTGGCGTTTTATTTATTTGTTTGTTGTTGGTTATTTATTTATTTATTTAAGTAGCCAGTTTGGGTTTTTTTTTATTCTATATATGTTTATGAGAGTGGGTTGGGGACTTTTTTTGTACTGTTTTGAATTGTATTGTTTGTACTTGCTGCAATATTTTAAAATCTATTTTTTCAATAAAAATATATATTAAAAAAAAAGGAGGGTTAAAACAATGTCACAATGTACAAGACATTGGTTCGGCCGCATTTAGAATACGGTGTACAGTTCTGGTTGCCACATTACCAAAAGGATGTGGACGCTTTGGAGTGGGTGCAGAGAAGGTTTACGAGGATGTTGCCTGGTATGGAAGGTGCTAGCTATGAAGAGAGGTTGAGTAGGTTCGGTTTATTTTCACTAGAAAAAAGGAGATTATGGGGAGACCTGATTGAAGTTTACAAAATCATGAAGGGTATAGACAGGGTGGATAGAGACAAGCTTTTTCCCAGGGTGAAGGATTCAATAACAAGAGGTCATGCTTTCAAGGTGAGAGGTGGAAAGTTTAAGGGGGATACACGCGGCAAGTACTTCAAACACAGGGTGGTGGGGGTTTGAAACGCGTTGCCAGCAGAGGTGGTAGAGGCAGGCAGGTGGTAGATTCATTTAAGATGCATCTGGACAGATGCATGAATAGGTGGGGAGCAGAGGGATACAGATGCTTAGGAATTGGGCGACAGGTTTAGACAGTACATTTGGATCGGCTCAGGCTTGGAGGGCTGAAGGGCTGTAAATTTTCTTCGTTCTCTTTGTTCTTTGTAGTGCAGATGGCAAGACGGGGGTGGAAATGAGAAAATAAATTGGTGTTTCATTTGAGGTAACAGGGAAGCATTATGGAGAAAGATAATGAAGGTGATGCAGTTTTTAGAGTATAAAAATTAAGGAACAGCTACTCCAGAACAGTGTAAAGGAGCATGATAGTTGTCGTTATGCACTGTGCTCTCACAGTCAGAAAGCATTGCATCACTGAAAAGATTGTCACAATAAAATTCAGAGTGCCATTGCTGCAAGAGGTGAGGATGTTTTGAAACTGTATACCTCAGGAGAGAGACGAAACCTCAAGAAAAAAAAGTCAACTAAAACAAGCAGCATTCTAGAAATGGAAGGTGTTCACAACAAATAAGTGACATTCCTTAGAGAAGCTACAGGATCTCTTCAAAGTTATTGGAGTGCTGAAGCAAAGTTCAAGTCTGACACTGGTGTAGAAATATTAGTTCTTTTAGAATCAGAAAAGTAGATAAAACGAGAGTTCCACCAGTCACCCACTATTCGCTCTACGGCCCGGAGGCATTTAAGTCAAAGTGAAAGGTCAGTTGGCTTCAACACTCCAGTCCAAAAGCAGAGAAATTACTATGAAGAATATTCATTACTAAGCTGCAAAGCTTGCTCAGATCCAAAACTGGAAAGCTGGTAAAAACAATTAGGATTAAGCTCAAAATTCCTAAAACTATTTAGAGGTCTTGGAAAGCCAGAAACAGCTTATCATGTCGCAGTGAGATAAAATGATAAACCAGTGACTACACAGCCCAAGGAAAGTTCCATACACTTTTTTTAAAAAAAAATGTGTTGCACATAATTGAGAGAATAATCACACTATTAACAAAACCAATCAGTTTGTTTTATGTTGTGGTTTGGCAACAAAATGAAATGGTTCTCTGCGAAATTTTGTTGACCTCAGACAATTAAACAAAGCAGTAGAAAGGGGGCTCAAGACATCAGTTGAAGAAAAACTGGAAAATCTAGCCAAAACCTCACTTATACCAAATTTGATGTAATCATTGGCTCCTGGAATCTAGCTCTGGCCAAACAATGCAAATTACTAACAACATTCCTCACACTGTTTGCAAGATACAGTTTCATCAACAACTTTCTGACATTACATCAACTTCAGGATTCTTTGAAAGACTGATTGCCAATATCAAATAAGGTTTAGAAGGGATTATCAATCTTATTCATTCTAATTCATGGTCCAATTACATCAGAGTGACATCAGAATTGCAATGTTGAAAAAGCACAATTTACTCTGAATGGCAAAGATGAGCAAAGTTTTTTTTGACAGGATAAAGTAATTTAACCAGGGATATTAGCTCACTAGAACTCAGAAATACCAACAATACCACCAAAAGGTGCATCAATGAGATTAGGAGGTATGTTTTTTTTCAAATTCAGGAAGATGAAAGGTGAAGTCCATCAATGGACTAAACTCTTTCTGGTAGATGAAGTAGAAGATCTGAATAACAAGCTGGTATTCGCATACTACTGCTCCACTGAGATCAAATGAACATCTAGAGAACAGAAATCCTCTATTTCCTGATATAACATCATCATATATATCATAGAATCCCTACAGTGTGGAAGCAAGCCCTTCGGCTCAACAAGTCCACACTGACCCTCCAAACGACAGGGAGGAGGAGGAATCAGCTCCAGTCTTTTTAATACCCCCTCTCAGTCACTAGGAACAAAGATGTTTTTATTTATTTCTTTTTAGCACAGAACTATCACATTTCAATGAAAAAGCAGTTTGCTAGAAATTGAAGAAGCCAATTACCAAGGTTTTCACAAGTGAAAGAAAGAAGAACTTTATTAGTTACTAACCGGAAGAAACATATAATAAAAATGCATCATCAAACACGCAAGCATGCACATAATAAATTTAAAAGGGAGAGTATCCATTATAAACTGCACACTCTCTCAGAATTGCAAAGGACCCACTCTGTACTACATCCTCAGGAGAATTCATACTCTCAACAAACAGTATTTCAATTCCATCTCAAACATCAAAAACTGTAAGTACAACAAACTTTTATCTACCCACCTCCATAACCAGCACTCCTTAAACATTCCAGAAGGTTCCCCTAGCCTCGGAAACTACTCAGACGCCATTAGCCATGTGGCTGATGCAGCTGTCACCCCCATGCTGATTGATGATGTCACTGCCGCCCCCATCATGGCCACTCCCACAACCACTTCTGCCTCACACGTGACATCACTTCTGCCCCTCACATCATCGCTAATGCCACACGCTCAGTGACTTCCGCCACCCCACTGCCGTGGTCACCACCACTTCCGCCCCCACCAGCGCCACTCACCTGCATTCTGCTGACACGCCCCCCACAGACCCCACTGTCACGATCCCCACCCCCCCGAACACCAAGGGGAACACTACCCCTGCTCATGACTCCACCCCCATTCCCCCCACCATCACACCCACTCCAGTTACAGGTTCCGCCCC
>NC_057728.1:17892543-17900623 GCF_004010195.1 Chiloscyllium plagiosum
ACCCAGAGAGTGGTGGGGGCATGGAATGTGCTGCCTGTGGGAGTGAGATGGAAATGTGTTGCTGGAAAAGCGCAGCAGGTCAGGCATCATCTAGGGAACAGGAGAATCGACGTTTCGGGCATTAGCCCTTCTTCAGGAGGGAGTGGCAGAGTCAGAAGCATTGGTGGCCTTTAAGCGGCAATTGGATAGGTACATGGAAAGGTGCTTAAGCTCGGACAAATGTTCAGCACAACATCGTGGGCCGAAGGGCCTGTTCTGTGCTGTATTGTTCTATGTTCTATGTTCTCTATTATGAGCTCTTGGTGTCATAAAATAATGTTTCCTTCCCTCTGCTGTTTTAAAGCTATGGTTGAAATGTAGTTCAATATGCATTCTAAAGCCTAGCTCCATTGTCTTTCCAAGTGGCTCACTGACGGGGTGAGCCTTTCTTCTCTCATTATGTGAAATTTTCATACATATAAGGATTAAACTGGAGGTTAATCAAATTTCTAGATGCTGACTCAATTGCCTGGTTTTGATAAAATGATACATTTTTTAAAAAATTTGCATGACTCTCACAGGGCTTGCCTCACTACAGGAGAAAGTGAGATACTGGAGAGTCAGAGTCGAAAAGTGTGGTGCTGGAAAAGCATAGCAAATCAGGCAGCATCCGAAGAGCAGGAGAATTGATGTTTCCGACTTATGAAGGGCTTATGCCCAAAATTTTAACTCTCCTGCTCCTCGGATGCTGCCTGACCTGTTGTGCTTTTCCAGCACCATCCTTTTCGATTTCACTTCACCACAGTCAAGTGATGACTGCAGCCATTTTAGGTTTATATTTCTTCCTTCTGAAAAAAAAATTAGTCATGAAGGTCATCAGGTACAACAATCTGATGATGTAAGTTAAAATTCAGTAGTCCATAGATACCACTGACAAAGCATTCTGCACCACAAAGAGTGAATGTGAATGATATCTCTTCTTATTGTTAACAGTCAGAGTTCCATCACAGGGTCAATGTGAAATAACAGTGCAGAGCTTGAGATGACAACACAGAATCATTCTGTGTTTATGTTCTTCATCCTAAGTTAGTTCAAGACTAAGCTTGGAGCTAGCAGCCTTATTTATTTCAAGAGTGTGTTGCCTTCCCAAGTTTGACTCCTTTCTGCCCAATTCTGTGATCCAGATTCATACATTTCAAAAAATTGATTTCTAAGGGGTTGGATGGATAGTAATCTGATGTTGCTTCCTGTAGGTTGTCTGGACTTGCATCCTGCAGCTCGCTCTCATTTAATTTTACATCATCTTATTTGGATTGGTTGAGGTTTCTGCTTGGTCTTATTCAATTGATCTCCCAGTGGATTATGCATTTTTCTAGCTCAGTGGCATGCTCCGGGTGGCCTCCAACAGGGATATTTACTCTCCTTAAGTTCCCTTTTGCCTCTGTTTCAGGAAAGGATTTCCCTTAAACTGTTTCACTTTCCCTGCAACGTTATTGCTAGCAGCTGGATGTTCAGCTTTGGCCATACCCACCCCCGCCCCCCCACCCCATGGCTTTTCCACAGTGAGGCTTCACTTTCATTTTCCACTGGCCTATGGGAGAACTGGTGCTCCAGAATCTTTACCAGAAATGTATCTATTCACCAGATTTCTGCTCTGGATTGAATCTTTTGTCACCTTCCCTGGGCCTCTCCTGCCTTTTCTTCACAGCTACTGCCCTAACCCTTTAGGATTCAGTCCTGTCCCTTTTTACGCCTGCTGACCTACCTGTTTAATTCAAGCCACCCCAAAGGTTTTACTGCTCCCAAGGAGACTGTTGAACCTCTCTCAGTTTCTTGCCTCTTTCCCACTTCCTGCTGATTCAATTCCAGTGGGCCTTCTTGATCTACTAAACCCTTTCAGCTCCAGATCCTTTCTGATGTTCGTTGCTGGACTTCTATAGCTTTTCCAGCCTCTCGGAATTGTCCTTTTTTTTAATTTAAGGGATCTATTTTGATAAAGATGAGACAAATCATTTCCCAATAATGTATCTATTCCTTGCATTGCAGGCTTAGGAGTATCTGCATAGATACTAGACCCATAACAATTTCAGTAACTAATGGCACCTCTATATTGTCTCACATGAGCTCTTTTATCAACCCTGTTTTTTTTTAATAAATTTTTTTCTATTTGCAGGGTCTTGGAATTCTGCATCTTGGACAATCTCTCTGGTTGTTTAAAACAGTCAGTGATGAGTATTTCTTTGGACACAAACTCCAGACATCTATCTTGTGTCTGAGTGGACACTGCCAACCTCTTAATGTTACGGAAACCAGTTTTGCAGCCTGGGGATACCAAAAGCAACATTTTTGCTTTACATGTAAAGGTCTCCCACAGGAGAAGTATTTACAGCACTTACCTGCCACTTGGATTTCTCCCTTTACTGGTTAGGGATAATTCTATTTCCTCTGGCCCCATTGCATCTGTTCAACCATGAGAGATCAGATTCAGAAATAATAAAACAATCAGGAGAAATAACAAGACATTGCCTAACATGACAAAACCTTTATTTATGGAACACGACATCTGTAGGTTTAAATGGTATGGGCAGGTGGTTTATATTAATATGTTCTTTCTTGGCTTATCGATGTCACTGGCAGCACCGGTATTTGTCGCACATCCTTAAACCTGCTAAAATGAGACAAAACGTCAAAGCGTTTGGTCTTTCAATCATCAGATACAAGAAACAAACTTGAAAAATGGCTCACCCCTTTATTAACTATCCCCTTTTCCCTAATTGTTCCTACCTGCTTCGTGCACCCTAATTCTGATGTGTGCAAGACAAAAAGTTTCAACTTTATGCCTCCTTTTAGCAACGTTTAAGTTCTGAATGGGCAGCACGGTGGCTCAGTGGTTAGCACTGCTGCCTCACAGAGTCAGGGACCCGGGTTCAATTCCCACCTCGGGCAACTGTCTGTGTGGAGTTTGCCCATTCTCCCCGTGTCTGCGTGGGTTTCCTCCAGGTGTTCCGGTTTCCTCCCACAGTCCAAAGATGTGCAGGTTAGGTGAATTGGCCATGCTAAATTGCCCGTAGTGTTAGATGAATTAGTCAGGGGTAAATATAGTGGGGGTGGGTTTCTCTTCAGAGAGTCGGTGTGGATTTGTTGCGTCAAAGGGCCTGTTTCCACACTGTAGGTAATCTAATCTAATCAAATTGCCCTTGAGTTGGTTGGCTTGCTGGACAGTTCAGTGTCAACCACTGTAGTCTTATGTGGGCCTGACCATGTAAGGATGGCAGATTCGCTTCCTCAAACGAAAGTAACCTCCAGGAAGTTGTGGTCTGGAAGCTGTCAGAAATCAGAGGAAGAAAAGGACATCACTGAACAGATGGGTTTTAAAAGGCTTATTACAAATAATTGCTATTGTTCCTAATGCACAAATTTGGATCTTCATGGGCTAATGTGACAATCTGAATTTGGGGAATCAGCAGTAAAATTTGATGTGATTGAACACTGTACGCTGCTAATCTAGTAATGTTGATAACTTACACACATATTGTCACTTTGCATGTTAATCAGACTTTTCCTGGAAGACTTGTTAGAACCATTGAAGACTCCATGACTAACACAGAGGGATTATAAAATCATGAGAGTGACAACCTTTTCTTGATTAAGGAGACGGGAGAAGCCGGGTAATTATTACGCTTTCACTAGAACAATCACATCCTGTTTGCATGAAGAGTGTAACAAGCTTTCCTCCCCTGTTATTGGGCCTGCCACTGACATTAAACCTGACAGCAGGTTAACATCGAGGCAACTTTCTTCCACTGATTGGCCCTGACTTTACAGTTACACATTCAACAAGCCACAATCAAAATAAGAACATCCTTTTACAAAATGTTGTCCTCGTTTCTTATTCGCTGACCTACATAATTTTTTTCTGTTGAGCAATCCAGGATGTTGACTTCCTCTGTAAACAACTTCATGAATCTCATCAGTATTTCTTCCTAACTGACCTAGTGGAGACCCCTGAGAAAGAATCCTTCCTTCGACAGTTTTCCTTCTGTTCTTTGATATTCCAGTTAAAGCTGGAGAAATACATCTCCTCCCCATGGAAAAATTCAAGGGTAAATAAATGTCAAAGCTGGCTTAATTGGCAGTCTAATGCTGTAATGTGGTAGCTGCCAGCAGCTGAATATAAGAACCATGTTTGTACATGCCTCTAGTCAAGCTTTTCTAATAAGCTTTTAATTTAAGATCAGCCAACATTCGTCTCCTGCCTGCTGATCTGAAGCTGGCTTTGATGGATCTCATATAGGCCAAAGGGCAGGCCATCTCCACCTCCTGGGTAATGATGCATGATATCATTAAAATCAGGAGTGCAGTCTAACAGCTGTCGGTAGTGTTGCTGCTCCGTCCTGGGCCCCTGGCATTGAAGCCTAGAGTCGACTGGTGTTGCAACTCAATTAACCTTGAAAAGAATTTGATGTGGTGTATCGCAGTCAGTGAATAATCTCATCACCCAGGGAATGAAAAGGAGTAAAAATTGAGGTTGTGACTTATCTTTCCACTTGATACGAACTGACATTAATAGTCTATACTCTAATCTCCTCTACTACTTCCAAAAAACCAATGGGATGTTGAAAGAGGAATGAAAGTGATAAGTTTGTGAAGTTATCATCCGAAGGAAATTGGGGAGGGCAACCTCAGCTACAGAGTTAGGAGTTGTAAGTGCTAATTTTCAACTGGTCACTGTGGGAATTCAGTATGCTGTACTTCCATGCAGATTGGCTGGTGGTGAGAATGACACTAACTGTGAGATCCTGCATGTCCCCCTGAACTCTCTGCGCCACTGCACGCTGCCCTCAAAGCAACTGCTGGGGCAGTCGAGACTGTCACACATCTCCTTCTGGAATGTGCCTTTGCAAAGGACTTCTGGAGAGAGTGCAGTGGTTCTTGTCGAGATTCGTCCCGAGCAGCTCTGTGACGCAGGATTCAGTGCTCTGTGCATCTGTTCCCCGAACACACACTGAGACAAACACCAACTATGCCTGCAGGACCATCAACTCAGTGAAAGATGCTCTTTGGTCTGCCTGAAACTTGTTGATCTTCCAGAACAAGGAGTTGGCCCCGACTGAGTTTTGCAGACTGGAGCAAGGTCCAGGACTATCTGCTGAGGTACGCACCAAAGCTTGGGGCCACTGCCCTCCAAGACGCATTGAGGATTGGCCACTGTCTCAGTTCTTTCTGCTGAAGTTAAATGGGGGTCCGTTCGGTTATTGGACCCTCTTGGTGCCTCAAATGTATGTAATTATAGTCTTGAACAAGTAACAAATGACTTGGGTTTGTTTGCTGGATAAAATCCAACTCCAATATCTGTTTGTTTCTTCACATGCTGCTGTACAGAACCAAACTGTTTTAGTGACTAGATAGAAAGATATTTTTATGAATAACGTACATTTGTGAAACTACAAATGAACACACAAGCTTTGCATTAAAGTATTTACTGAATACTCATAAAATTTTAAGCATTTAAGTGAAGGATAATGTGTAAGCATATGACACCAAGAAGGTCAGTTAGCATTTCATTCATGCTTTGCTGTTGTAACTTCTTTCCTTAGAGTGCTTCTTTTGAGGGTAAATTCTTTATGGGTGCCAAAAGACCTCAGGAATCTTGCCCAAGTGACATTTTTTTGTGTGAAACTAGCAGTAGGTGTTGGCAGGCTGGTTTATCATGAGTAACACAGATGAGCCCAATTATATTCTCACGTTACACCCACGTACGTACAACATCAAAGAGGAGTTACTGAATAGCACCCAGAACTTGCTCCCTTGGTTGGGAGGGCCCAGCCGAGACAAAAAAGGACTAAGTCTATACAACAGAGATTTTAAATAATCATATCAAAGGTATTCATCCTGTTTTGTTTCCTCTTTGAGTTTCACTGGGAGCAGAAATATTTGTTTCAATGTTGCACACAGGCGTGAAAAGCTGAACTTTGTATTTCAGCCTGTTTTAGCAATGATGTGGAGGTGTCGGTTTTGAACTGGGGTGCACAAAGTCAAAAATCAAACAACACTGGGTTATGGTCCAGCAGGTTTATTTGAAACCACAAGTTTTTGGAGCCCCCCACTCCTTCCTCAGGCAGGTATCATGTGATTTTTGTTTTAGTAATTATGAGGTGAATTGATGTGGAATTTATAGCAGAGCTGGAGTCTCTGATAACTAGGGACATGAAGGAGTTTGCTTCAAAAACTGTGTGGTAATCCATCACCAGCTCATCAGTCTTTCAACTGAGATTGACAGCTACAGAATTCTGTTTCGTGATTGCCGCATTCTCTTGAAAGCTAAGAAGCATCTCCAATACAAAGGAAGTATGAATCGCTCACGGACCATGCAGCAATAATCTTGTTCCATGAGGAGATGAGATTGACAGATGAGACAATGAGAATATATGGCCCTTGATGCATATTATAAATGTTGAATTTTCATTACAACTTTGTGACATTAAAGCGTGACCTACTTCAAATGCATTAGAATTGTGCTTTATTACAATAAGTACTGAAAAACAGGAAACAGCATGAGATACGAGTCAGTTTTGATTCTTTATCAAGAATATTCTGAGTTGTTACCCCACCTGAGGGTGGTGGGAATAATGGTGAGTGTGATGCGGTAAGTGGTCGAGAATCCAAAAATCAGATACTTCCTATTGCATTGAACAGTCACATGCAAGTCCTCCTTCCTTAGGTGGTGAGTTCACTTTCTCACCACTGAATGGCGACAGCTTATATATGTTCATTAACATCTCATTAATGTCCCTGCTCTGCGCAGTTAACTTGCCTTTCCTATTAACCTCTCCTCAATCAATATAATGGACTTTTCAGAGACCCATCTGTGGAAACTAAGTGGGTACCTGTCGGCTTGGATCCTCTGCTTTGAGTCTGGATGCATACACAGCTTTCATGGCCCTGCTGCTATCCTTTGCTTTCACTGGCAGTGCTACCTCTGCTGTAGGTACCTCTATGTTGGCCAAGGTGTAATGTGCCCCCTCTGACAGTACTCCAAGCGTCAGAGATCCTAGCAATTTCAGCTGCAGACAAGTGTCATTTTCTTGCAATAAGATAAAGGGAAGGATTGAATGTGTTGGGAATGGGTGCAGGAGCAGCTTAGGGACATGTATCACTATGTGAGGTCTCTTTAATTACAATGTTTTAAAAATATTTAAATAAGTACATGAATAAGCAATGTTTGGATGTTTATGGACGAAGCACAATTTAGTTTGGGATTAGTTTAGTTTCTGTCTTTACGAAAGAAACAAACTTTGTAGTGAATGAAACCTTTGAAGAGCAGGTGTACATGCTGGAATGAATAGAGGTAGAGGAAGCTGATGTGCTGAAACTTTTGTCAAACATTAAGATTGACAAGTTGCCAGGCCCAGATCAGATTTGTCCTCGGCTGCTTTGGGAAATGAGAAATGTGATTGCTTTGGCACTTGCGAAGACCTTTTCATCCTCGCTCTCCACTGGAGTCGTACTTGAGGACTGGAGGGGGGCAAATGTAATTCCTCTCTTCAAGAAAGGAAATAGGGAAATCCCCGGCAATTACAGACCAGTCAGTCTCACGTCTGTCATCTGCAAGATGTTAGAAAGGATTCTGAGGGATAGGATTTATGACCATCTGGAAGAGCATGGCTTGATTAAATGCAGTCAACACGGCTTTGTGAGGGGCAGGTCATGCCTCACAAACCTTATCAAGTTCTTTGAGGATGTGTCTTGAAAAGTTGATGGGGGTCGAGCTCTGGATGTGGTGTATATGGACTTCAGTAAGGCATTTGATAAGGTTCCCCATGGTAGGCTCATTCAGAAGATCAGGAGGAATGGGATTCAGGGGAACTTAGCTGTCTGGATACAGAATTGGCTGGCCAACAGAAGACAGCGAGTGGTAGTAGAAGGAAAATATTCTGCCTGGAAGTCTGTGGTGAATGGTGTTCCACAGGGCTCTGTCCTTGGGCCTCTACTGTTTGTAATTTTTATTAATGACTTGGAGGAGGGGATTGGAGGATGGGTCAGCAAGTTTGCAGATGACACAAAGGTTGGAGGTGTCATTGACAGTATAGAGGGCTGTTGT
>NC_057728.1:17900795-17913541 GCF_004010195.1 Chiloscyllium plagiosum
GGACTTTTTTCATTGGAAAAAAGAAGGAAGAGAGGGGACCTAATTGAGGTGTACAAGATGATGAGAGGCATAGATAGAGTTGATAACCAGAGACTTTTTCCCAGGGCATAATTTGTTAACACGAGGGGTCATAGTTTTAAGCTGGTTGGAGGAAAGTATAGAGGGGATGTCAGAGGCGGGTTCTTTACGCAGAGAGTTGTGAGAGCATGGAATGCGTTAACAGCAGCAGTTGTGGAAGCGAGGTCATTGGGGACATTTAAGAGACTGCTGGACATGCATATGGTCACAGACATTTGAGGGTGCATACATGAGGATCAGTGGTTGGCACAACATCGTGGGCTGAAGGCCCTGTTCTGTGCTGTACTGTTCTATGTTCTATGTTCTATTATGGTTGGCATGGATTGGTTGGACCGAAGGATCCATTTCGCTGCTGTATGACTCTATGGTGAGTGAGAAGGAAGCGAAGTGAGCAACAAGGTTTGTGAGGATGAGGTGGGTGTGAACCCTTGAGTGCACAATGTGTATTTGATGCTGGGGCTTACAGTCTTTGAGGGATGCCTGTGCAGTGGCAGTGTTAGACTGAGTCACGCCTCAGTGAGGATGAGGGTAGAAGAGAGAAGATGACTGCACTTACTGTTGTAGAGTGCAAGAGATCATTGACTTTCTTCCAGCACTGCCTGCTGTCCTTTTGTGTAGGTCAGTGTCATTGACCTGCAGCATGATCCCAACCCCACCAGGACAGACCTGATGCAATGGGCTCCTGTTGCAGTCTCCCAGGAAGCATATGGACTCCCTCTCAATGACTCCATTGAGCAGCATCACTGAACTTGGTCTTCTTAGGCAGTATCTCTGGGATTCTAGGGCTGGCCACCACAGGCAGAGGGGAAGTACCTGGCTTCTGTCCAGTGAAGTGGTGTACCATTGCCTTTAACATATGATGCTAGGACCTTTGACCTCGCAAGGCCCTACTTCTTATATCTCCATTTTTCTAATCTACTCCTATGAGCTGTAATGTGGACTTTTTATTTCTTCAATTGTCTTTTTTTTCCCCTAAGAACTTGTCCTGAAGAATCTGTACCTCGGTACTTTGTCTCAGGATGGCCACAAGAGGGAACTTGCAAACCTTTCTCTGCACTCACATTAATTCAATTCATTGGTAAAAACATCTGACTTGCAGCCACACAATTCAATGAGTTACTTATGGAACATCTTACTTGCATAGAATGATTGGTAGTTATGACACCATCCAATAAACCCAACTTTAACTTCAATTGAAGAATTCTACTTAAGTAGCACTTTATTCTGTTTCATTTACTCTCAGGTCTTCTCTTTCGCAGATATTGTTGGAATGTACTTTATGTACAATTGCCACACCCACAATGTTTTTCTTCATGTGAGGTTCCTCAGTTTAAATGCATTGGAACTGATTATCAAACACTGCATATGAAGGACAGCTGATCCAATAATGCCGATTTCACACCTTCACCCGAGACAAATTTCTAACCCGGTGGGTATAGTGAGGCTATCCAACTCTAGGGCATCTCAGAATTGAGTTGATCTGATTTTCATTAAATACATTTTTCAGTTGTATTCATGAGGTATGCTATTATTTAAATGGGAAATGCTGAAGTACAAAGGAACCTGGATATCCATGCATGTATTTCAAATCAATCTTTTCAGACATGCTGTAACACACCTCTGGGCTAGGTGGAACTTGAACAAGGATACTATCACTGTGCCACAAGAGACCTGGAGGTGAGCATGCAGGTGTTACAAGCAATTAGGAAGGAAATGTTATGTTGCAAGAGGATTTGAGTACAGGAGAAAGGAAGACTTACTGCAGCTGTACGTGACCAGACTGAAGTAAAAGTTGACGTGCGTTTCGTCAACACAATTTCTCTGTATAGCAATTGGTGAATTGGAGAATAATTTTTTAAAATGTGAACTCCCATTGGCTATCACGAGATTCTATCCCTGGTTACCTTAAGTCCACTCTAGGTGTTTACTTCAGGTCAAGCATAAGAAGTTGGATGATGGTGCAAATTCTTTCTGACCTTATAGTTGATGTTTTCGAAGATGCTTTGGGAAATTATTGCAGGAGAAAAGATTTGGATTTCAAGATTCTCCTCATTCTGGACAATGCACCCAGCCATCCTCCCACCATTGGTGAGCTTCCTGAAAATATCAAAGTGCTATTTATACCTCCGAACACAGCCTCGTTCATTCAACCCAAGATTCAGGATGTATTAGCAGCTTTTAAAGCTTGTTATTTCAGGCACACAATCAGAAAGCAGATTGCAGCTACTGAAGGGGATAATGAGGACAGTGTTCTTCAATTTTGGAAGAGCTTTAACATTAAGAATGCTATTGACATCATTGTGGAGGCCTGGGGTGATGTCAGTAAGGCCTGCTTGGCGGAAGCTTCTCAAAGCTTTTCTTCATGATTTTAAAGGCGTTGAACAGGTCAGAGGAGCTTCCAGCAATCAAAGCATATTGTGTCACACTTCCAAAGCAAGTTGACTTTGAAGAAGTGGAGACTGATGTTAAACAACTTGTTGCTGCAGGGGAAATTGAAGCTCGAGATGAAGATGATAGAGTGCAGCACCACAAGAAGTTTCCACTTCTCTTTTGTCTTCTATCCTGAGGGAGGTTGAGAAACAGTTGCAGTTCTTAGAAGACAATGACTACAGTGCAGACTGCAGCAGGACAGCAGTTCATGACATAAAGTTTTATCTGGCATACTATCAACAGCTTCTTCATGAAAGAAGAACGATGGCAAAGCAGCAAAAACTAGATGCCTTTTTTAAGCCAACCCCCAAGAAACTGTCCCAAGGACAATGAACCACAACCATTCACTTCTGGAATGAATATTTTCTTTTGTCGTAACTCTGCACCCACAACTGCACCTGAAAGTAATGACGATGCTGACAATGACCCTCAGCCTCTGTCATAATACAATACTGTAACTCAGCAAAATCAGAAACACCGTAAAGTGTTAGATTTAGTGTATTATTTCATTAAAATATATGATTTAAAAAATACTTAGACTGTGCTATCATTTGTGTTAGGCTAACTACTATTTTTGTCTCAATTTTTACAGATATTTCTGGTGATTTGCTCCTAACACTGTTTTTCCCATAGGCCCCATTATTTCTATTACACGATTTTCTCTAACACAAGGTCGCACAAGAACACAATTGCCACTTTATAGCAGAACACACTGTGTTACGTAGAATTTTGGTGTCCTTACCTAAGTCAAAATGTAAGGACCATAGAGAGAGTCCTGCAAAAATTCACCTGACTGATTCCTAGAATGGTAGTGTGTCATATGACAAAACATCAGGTTGACAAGAAAACCTGCATTCACTTGAGTTTGGAAAGATGAGAAGGGATCTCATTGAAATGTATCAGATTTTGACAGGATTGGACAGATTGGATGCAGACATAATGATTCCCCCTGGATGGTGCCCTGAGGGTCACAGTCTCAGGATATGGGGTATACCATTTCAGATTCAGATGAGGACAAATTTTGCTCTGAGGATCATGAACATGTGAAATTCTCTAACATGTAAGGTTGTGAAGGCCAAGTCACTGAATATGTTTAAAAAATAACAGACAGAGTTCTGGAGGCTAAAAAATGCCCAGGGATATGCAGAGACTGCAGGAGTATGTCTTGAGATAACGGATCATATTGAATGGTGGAGCAGGCTTGATGGGTCAAATAGCCTAATCTTGTTCTTTTTTTTAACATTTCCATATTTTGCATTTTGGAAGATCAAATTCAGGTGTGAATTATACAATAAATGGCAGAACCCTTAGAAGCATTGACACACAAGGGAATCTGCGTGTATATGTCCACTGATCTCTGAAAGTAGCAACACAGATTGACAAGATTGTCAAAAAGGCATACAGTATATTTGCCTTCATTGGCTAGGGCATCGAATATAAAAGTTGGCAATGGATATTACAACAGTATAAAACTTGAATTAGGCCACACTTGGAATATTGCTTGAAGTTTTGGTTGCTAGACTACCAGAAGGATGTGGAATCTTTGGAGAAGTTGCAGAGAAAGTTTACCAGGATGCTGCCTGGTCTGGAGGGTTTAGATATGAGAAGAGGTTGGATAGACTTGAATTGTTTTCACTGGAAAGACAGAGACTGAGGGACGACCTGATAAAGGTCTACAAAATTATGAGTGGCATAGGTAGGGGGGATAGTCAGAGGCATTTTCCCAGGGTGGAAAGGTCAATGACAAGAGGGCATAGGTTCAAGGTGAGAGGGGGAATATTTAGGGGAGAAGCGCGGTGAAAATCTTTTACACGGAGTGTGGTGGGTGCCTGGAATGTATTGCCAGTGGAAGTGTTGGAAGCAGGCATGTTAGCAAAGCTTAAGGCATATCTTGATAGACACATGAATGGGAGGTGATCAGCAGGATAGAAACTGTGTATGGGCAATAAGTCATGGGTCTAAATAAGGATTAGAATCAATGCAGGCCTGGAGGGCCAAAGGGCCTGTTCCTGGGCTGTACTGAATTGTATACCAGTCAGGGATGGCCCACTTGTTTGATTTTTCTTTCTCCTTAGCACAGTTTTACTCATATGACCTGCCTCGACGAAACCACATTGCTTGATACACACTGTAGATCAAACCCAGGAACAGGTGGGTTTATGTACTAGTTTTATATCAAATACTACAGTAAGCCTATGCTCTACAATAAGCCTATGCTCTACAACTGAATTTATTTCCTTCACACCATTCATGCTCCCCCATTCTTGCATTTGTGCACACATATAAGTTTATGGGGTGAATATGTATTTGCAGAATTATATTTGCAGATACATTCTAGTTTACTCAAAAAATACAAGCAGTCAATGCAGGCAGTGAATCCATATAATATTTGTAAATTCCACTTTGGAAATAGAACCAGTCTAACTGAAGATTGGTCTGACTCTCAACTTTAATGCATTGTCTGAGCTGAGATGTCACCTTTTGTTATAAAGCCTGAAACAATCTTGAGACTGTGACTTAAAAGTAGTTTTGGGATTTACATATTAAAGAACCGAAACCAGCAAATCCATTCTAAAAGATGAAAGACTTAACAATCTAGGTTTGTGCAATGTATCATTGTTTCACTGTAATCTTTTGCTATAAACTCGGTGTGTTATGGTCCTGCTTCACAACCACCTGATGAAGAAACAGCACTCCGAAAGCTAGTGCATCCAAATAAACCTGTTGGACTATAAACTGGTGCTGCGTGATTTTTAACTTAATCTCTCACATAATAAGATTTACAGTCCCATGAAATCACCATGATCACGCAATTTTCAATGTTGCAAGTTGCTTTGCTATCACTAATGCTGTTTTCAAAAGTAGGATTAGCTGAGAATGTTAGTTACTCAGTCATGTGAATCTGCAAGGCATTCACATATCTATGAATATATCTATGAATGCAATCTAACCATCTGAGAGAAGCTAAGAGGTGGATAGCCAGATCCTGATGCGGCTAACAATATAGTCAGCATTTAAGGATCATATGATGAGTGAACTTTTGATCAAAGTTCATCAGGGAAGATGCAGACTAATGTTTCCCACTACACAGCTGACTATTTATGTTCAAGTTCTGACAAAGGAAGTGGTGTGAAAATGGCTGGTTGTTCATTCCCTTCAATATGAAGTGAAATTGGAATCATTACCAAATGTGTGGGTCAGGTTGGATGAAGAGTGAGAGGGAGAACAAAATGGTAATATAAAGAAAGCCCCGGTGTTAAATAAGTTAGAGAATGTGCCATTGACCACAACAAAGACTGAGAAATTTAAAAGGAGGATACAGAATGGTAGTAGAAACCATATGCAATCATTTGAGTATAGGAGTTGGGAAGTCATGTTGAGATTGTACAGGATGTTGGTGAGGCCTCTTCTGGAATATTGTGTCCAGTTCTGGTTGCTCAACTACAGGAAGGATATTATCAAGCTGGAGAGGGTTCAGATCAGATTTACCAGAATGTTGTCGGGTATGGAAGGTTTGAGTTATAAAGAAAGGCTGGATAGGCTGGGACTTTTTCACAGGAACGTAGGAGGTTGAGAGGCGTCCTAGGAGTTTATAAAACAAGGAGAGATAAAGACAGAGTTAATGGTAGTTGCCTTTACCCTGGGATAGGGGATGCATTTTTAAAGTGAGGGAGAAAAAATTAAAAATGAGATGGGGGTAAATGTTTTACACAGAGGGTGGTTAACATGTGGAATGAACTTCCTGAGGAAGTAATGGATGCAGGTATAATTACAACATTTAAAGGACATTTAGAGGAGTACATGAATAAGGAAGGTTTGGAGGAATATGGGCCAGGAGCAGGCAGGTGGAACTCATTTAGTTTGGGATTACGTTCAGCATGGACTGGTCGGAGCGAAGGGCCTGTTTCCGTGCTGTATGACTCTATGACTCTAAGTATAACTTCAATCACAAGTGGGGGAGAAATGCTGAATTCAATTGTACAGCGATGATGTGTGTAGCTGCAGTTTGCTCTGTGTGCTGTTAATTAAGCTTGAGTGTGACAAAGAAGAAAGGGAAGCCAGCAACCTTGACAGAGCTAGAGGGGCAGCTCGTGGGAGTTACATGGCCTGGGGTGAAATGAGACAGTGAAATAAAGGAATGTTGCAACGATAAATTGCATGTGTGTAATGTCCTATTATGAAGAGGGGAAAACTGAATATAACCAGCAGCTGAAACAGTTCAAGCAAGTTAAATTAAGATTGCAGACTGTGTTCTATTTCACTTAAAATAGTTTAGTTCCTTCGAAATAATCTGGGACTCAGGTGGCGTTTGTTAATTTGATTCCTGAGTAAAGATTTCTCGTCTGTCTGACTGATTAGTCACAGAAGTGCATCTCAGAAAACTGCCAGACTGTGAATTGATTCTTGAAACCTGACAAAGCACCCAAGAAAATTGAGCCAATATTTCCTGGGTCTTAGAAGTGCACAGCTTTCTTTTATTCTTTTATTCTGGGCAGTTAGAAATGACAAGCCATTCTGATCTAGATCCACTGAGTCTCTGGGCAAGCATAAGCATGCAGCACTTCACACAACAGCAGATGGGAAATGATATTGTGTATCAGAATTCAGATTAATGAGGAATTATTTCCCATCTCAGTTTTTCTCTTCCTCTAATAATTGAGTGCTCTGTCAACTGAACTCTATTATAATTCATCTTCAGCTCAAAGCTACGAGGGATATAAATTAATGTATTGCATATCAGTCATAGCTGACATTTATTTGCATTTTCCTTAACAGAAAGCCACTTACTACACAGTTTTTGAAATGCCAGGCAGAGGCATCATTTCATGTTTCAGTTGTCCCTTTGTCCAGTGTCTTCAATTTTAGGATGGAATTTTGTCAAAAATGCTTCCTTTCTATCACCCACACATAGTGACACAATGATCAGTGCTAATCTTCTTTGCTTGATGGTGACATGAGATGCCGCATCATGAGCACTACCCGTAACATATACCTGCTGAAACATAGAAGGTAGTGGGCAGTACCTCTTGGATATTTTCATGTCATTAGGAGAAAATGAGGACTGCAGATGGTGGAGATCAGAGTCGACAGGTGTGGTGCTGGAAAAGCACAGCCGGTCAGGCAGCATCCGAGGAACAGGAGAGTCGACGTTTCGAGCATAAGCTCTTCATCAGGAATCCTACCTGACTGGCTGTGCTTTTCCAGCACCACACTTTTCGATTTTCATGTCATTGTTGGGTTTAGGATACTCATTTAATGATCTGAATCCCTGCCTTTTATAGGGACAGGCTTCTAAGACACGAGTACTTAAACTGGTTTCCGAATGGTTCTTAATGTTTGAAAATGGCAAGACAAAGTGCATGGAATTTTGCAAAAATAGAAAGAGGTAATTTGGTCTGACTGGTCTATGCCAGTGTGCATACTCGGTGTGAATCCCTCCTAATCCATTTTATCCAACCAAGTCAGAGTGTCTGTTTACTTGTTTCTCCCTTATGTTATCATCTAGCTTCTGTTTAAATAAATCTTTATATTTTGTGTGGTGAATGTTTTTGGTACTTTCAGAGTTACATTGCTAACCCAAGAATGCAACTTTCAAAAAGAAAGGGTTTTGTGATTTACACATGAAAGAAGTGAAACTATCACTGTATTCTAACAGATGAAAGGCTTAACAGACAATCCACTCTTCAATGTATAATTTCAGTTACATCACACTGCAAATTTTTGCTATAAATTCTGTGTTACGATCGAGCCCTCCACAATCACCTGATGAAGGAGCGTCGCTCCGAAAGCTAGTGTGCTTCCAATTAAACCTGTTGGACTATAACCTGGTGTTGTGTGATTTTTAACTGTATAATAAAGGGTTTTCTAGATAAGAGTGATCACAACATGATAGGATTTCGCATGCATGTTGCCTGTGGGAAAATTTAGGCATGTCACTATATTTTAAACTTAAAAGGTTGGTTAAACGGGACTGGGTAAATAAGTTTGAAAGGTTAAAGGCTCAGAGAACCAATGGCAAAGATTTGAAGAGATATGTTCATAACAATAATCAGAATACATTGGAACCTCGACTATCTGAAGGATACAGGTGGGAAGTATTTTGATCAGTTAATCAAATTTTGGATGATAATTGAATGCTAGATAACATAGTTTAGCCGAGCATCCGGACCTTGCGATCTTGGGGAATAATCCAATGTTCGGATAATTGAATGCCGGTAATAGAGATTCCTCTGTATATTTAATTGAAGAAGACCATACTGGAATAACACACGACGCCTGGCAAAGTCAAGAACCTAAGGATGGTATCGTGTTAAAAGAAAACACGTTTAGTATTGGTAAGATCAGTAAAAGGCCAGAAGATTTGAGAAAGCTTTAGAAACCAGTTAAGGATCACCAAAAAAAAGGGGAGAAATTGGAGTATGAGAGAAATTTAGCAAGAAATATAAAAATAAATAGTAAAAGCTTTCACAAGTATATAAGAAGGAAAGGAATAGCTGGAGCCAGCATCAGTCCCCAAGATGAAACTGGAGAATTCACAATGTGAAAAGAGGAAACAGTAGAGGCTTTGAACAAGACTTTTGTAGAAGAAAACAGTATCCCAAGAACAGTAGAAAATAAGAGGCAAAAAAAAGGGAGGAATTGAATGATTACTAGAAAAATTATATTAAAAAATGAAGAACGTAATCCTAATGGATCCCTTAAATCAGATAGCTTATATCCTAGGGGCTTAAAAAATGAGTCTGCAGAGATAGCTGAGGCACTGGTTGCAAGCTTCTAAAATACCCTCGATTCTGGAAAGCCTCCAACAGATTGGCAACCAAATACATATGTATGTCTGTTCACAAATGAAGTGAGAAAGCAGGAAACTATGGACCAAGTAACCTCATGACCATCATTGGATAAGTGATAGACTCCATTATTAAAAATGTGGCAGCAGGCCACTTTGAAAACCATAATACAAAGCAAGTAGTATCAACACGGTCTTGTGAATGGGAAATCCTGTTTGACAATTTATTAGAGACCTGCAGATGCTGGAATCTAAAGTAGACAGGCAGGAGGCTGAAAAAACACAGCAAGCCAGGTAGCATCAGGAGGTGGAGAAGTCGACGTTTCGGGTGTAACCCTTCTTCACAACTGGGGGGTGTGTGTGGGCGGAGCTGCAGATGAAGGGGGTGGCGGGGGCAAGGTGGTGAGGTGGGGGGAGGTGAAGACAGGTGGAGGATACGACCTTGTTGGTCTATGGGGAGAATGGATCCGGTAGGTGGCAGGGAGGAGTGGAGGGGTGGGGGAGGGGATGGGAAGAAAGTAGGGGGATGGGAAGAGAGGTTATTTGAAATTGGAGAACTCAATATTGAGTCTTCCAGTCTGTAGGATGCCCAGGTGAAAGATGAGGTGTTGTTCCTCCAGTAAGCGCTGTGGTTTGTGTTGGCAACGGAGGAGGCCAGCAATGGTCATGTTGGAAAGGGAATGGGAAGGGGAATTGAAATGGGCAGTGACTGGGAGGTCTGGTCAGCCCCCGTAGGCCCAGCTACGATGCTCAGCGAACCGTTCCATAAGTTTACGTTCGGTCTCCTCAGTGTAGGGAAGACCATACCGGGCGCACCTGATGCAGTAAACTAGGTTGGAAGAGAGGCAGATGAATCTCTGTCTCACCTGGAAGGACTGTTTGGGGTCTTGGATGGAGGTGAGGAGGGTGCTGTACTGGCAGGTTTTGCATCTTTTCTGGTTGCAGGGGAAGGTATCTGGGGGTTTGGTGGCGGGGGTGGCGTAAATCAATGACTGTCAGAAGGAATGGTCCTTGCGGAGGGCTGAAAAGGGTGAGGAAGGGAAGATATTCTTGGTGGTGGGATCTAGTTGGCACGTGTTTGAGGACGATGCTTTGGATAAGTTGACAAATTTATTAGAACGCTTTAAAGACAAGTGGAATGAACTTCCTAAGCAAGTGGTGGATGTGGACAAAAATACAACATTTAAAAGACATTTGGATAATTATGAGAATGGGAAAAAATATAGAGGAATATGGGCTAGGAGCAAGCAGGTGGGACTAGTTTAGTTTGAGATTATGTTCAGCCTGGACTGGTTGGACCGAAGGGTCTGTTTCCGTGCTGTATGACTCTATAAAGGTCGAGACTCCCCTCCAGCAGGGGAGTCAGTTCAGTAACAAACAATAGATTGTGTGGAACAGGCTTGGACTTGGTGCTGGGAAGTAAAAGCTGAAGCTTTGCAATTAGAACTTGTCTGGAAAGAAAGAAGTAGGACAGGGAATACAAGTCATTACTTTTCTCATTTCATTTTGCAGTCAGAAGAATAATTGAATGAAGGAAATGGGATTGCTCTTAACTTTTATTTTTAATTTCACTTGATGCCTATAAATTGAAATGACTGAATAATTTTTACCTTGACTCACTGAAGTGTTTTTAAGTTGCCCTACAGAAGGGTCAGGTAAAGGTACATGGGGCAGCAGGACAGAAATCGACAAAGCTCTGGAAAAGCATGCAGAGATTGCCGTGTGCAGTTATATGCGTGCCTTCTTTATGTTGCAGATGGCCCAGTAAATTTGTGAAGCCTACTGTTTTACTTGATTGCTATGTGCAACCATCACTACCCACACTGTTCATTGACTGCACTCATTATCTGGGAAACTGATACTGCAAGTAACTAGTGCTATTTAAAGGCAGCCTGCAACTATTATAGGAAAGCACAAGAAGTGGGTGGAAGTCATTTGAAAGCTGAAAATGTGGATCCAAACAGTCAATGTGGCTCACTGGAGTCCAGGAATCCAAGAAGGCAGGATGGGGAGGATCAGTACTTTTATTGACAGTAGGTGTTGTATTCTGTAGTTAAAAGGTGCAAAGCCATTCTGACAGCTACTAAGAGAAGGTCAGTGTGTAAGATAGGTTGGAGAAGGAACAGGACGGCATGTGGATGGAGTAGTAGAGTGCCAGGGTGGGCGAGGGAGTTGCAAAGTTGAGTCAATTCGTGTCAGTGGAGTAGTTTGGGGTGGGGATCAGGAGGGGAGTCAAGATTAAGTGTTAGGTCCATTGGGAGTAGCAGTCTGATGGTGAGTTAAGAGAGGAAGATTCAGAATTCGGATGGGTATAAGGGGCTGGGTGTAAGGGGAGTATCTGGTTGCATGCAGGTGTGTCAGGGGCAGTCAGGAGTCGGCAGAGAGTCAGAATTCAGGTAAGTGTAGGTGGGTGGGAGTTAGGGGTGTGGTAAGGTCTGTGGGGTATTTGGTTGGGGATGTGATAGGTCCAGTAAGGGAGTGGGGGTCTGGCCTGGGGTAAGTCTGTGTGGGAATTGAATTGGGAAGTGGTGTTGATGGAAGTCGATTATCTATTAGGGAGTTTAGTTGAGGAAAGCTGGTAAATCAGTTATATGTTTTCCAGTCACACACAGTATTGCCTCATTTTAAATTTGTATTTTATTGAACATCGCATTAATATTTCATTGCATTTATTGTGGAACAGAATGAAGTAATCCACACAAAAACACAGTTTTTAGAAATGATAAATTTAGATATTAAATTTAGCAAATGAAAATGTTCCGATTTTAACTTTCAGGCAAAATATAATTTACATTGGAATATGAATTTGTGCAAAACTCAATGCAACCTTACAAAATTGAACTCATTCTATTGAGATTTCAACCTCAGATATATATTAATTTGTGAATTGAAAAGTCTTTATAGTTGGAGTTCAATGAACACAAACTGCATAAACTCAGCTAGCTTGGGATGCTCCAGAGACACTAATAAAAACAGTGGACAGGACCAGACAGACTCAGACACTGTTTGTATGAGTGCACAGAGATGTAAAATATTATAGCGCAACCTAGTTGTAATAATAGAACATTGAACATAGAACATAGAACAGTACAGCATAGAACAGGCCCTTCAGCCCATGACGTTGTGCCGACCACTGATCCTCATGTATGCACCCTCAAATGTCTGTGACCATATGCATGTCCAGGAGTCTCTTAAATGTCCCCAATGACCCTGCCTCCACAACTGCTGCTGGCAATGCATTCCATGCTCTCACAACCCTCTGTGTAAAGAACCTGCCTCTGACATCCCCTCTATACTTTCCTCCAACCAGCTTAAAACTATGACCCCTCGTGTTAGTCATTTCTGCCCTGGGAAATAGTCTCTGGCTATCAACTCTATCTATGCCTCTCATTATCTTGTATACCTCAATTAGGTCCCCTCTTCTCCTCCTTTTCTCCAATGAAAAAAGTCC
>NC_057728.1:17915698-17935387 GCF_004010195.1 Chiloscyllium plagiosum
ACCTTCTGTAAGCTACCTTTTTCCTTTTGACGAGGAGCTCCACTGCTCTCATCATCCAAGGTTCCTTTATCTTACCCCTTCTTGTCTGTCTCAGAGGGACATATTTATTCATCACTTGCAACAACTGTTCCTTAAACAGTTTCCACATGTCTATAGTGCCTTTACCATGGAACAATTGCTCCCAATCCATGCTTCCTAACTCATGTCTAATCGCATCATAGTTTCCTCTTCCCCAATTAAATATCCTCCCATTTTGCCTAATCCTCTCCTTCTCCATAGCTATGTAGAATGTGAGGCAGTTGTGGTCACTATCACCAAAATGCTCTATAATGTCTATAATGTATTCATAGGATAAGAGTTGTGTGAAACAGCAACTTTTTCTGAGAATAATTTTAATTTAACACTCCATACTTTAAGTTGTATTAAAGAGTAATAGCAGAGTGCCTGCAAGTAATGAATTGACCATCTTAGGAGACACAATGCACTTTGATGGCAACTGAGAATGAGTTCAAATAGGACAAGAAGGTTCTCAGAGAATGTCTCAAAGCTGTTGAACAGTAGAATTAAATTACAATGAAGCATATTGTTGAATATAACACTGTATTAAAATTATCATTTGAGCCCCAATATTTATTCAAGGCCAGGAAGAAAGTGATGGGAATGGGAGACAACTTTTGCAGAACAAAACTAAAAGAATGGGTTTGTTACAGAAATGAGTCACAGAACATATTTTAATTTTTTTTAAAAAATCATTCCCCACTGGTCTGTCTGTTGACAGGGAAGGTAGCTGGGGCGCAGATATCAGGAAGGTGGGGTTGGAGAATTTCATATCACAGGGGATTTGAGAATTGGCAAAAGTTAAATTTGTGCCATGTATAACGTGGGTACCAGCTGCCAAACTCATGCAGGGCCAAAGGCTGAATCATGGAAAGCTCTGGCAGTCAGGCCTCTTCCAGCAGGTGGTGGTAGTGGGGGAGATCTCCAGGTAGAGGGGAGCTGTGGGCCTCTCTTATATAAGAAATGGTCTTCTTGTCAAACATGGAAGAATGGAGATAGAGGCTCTGAGGAGAAGGAGGATGAGAGATGATCAGTGAAAAGCCTGTATCAGTACTTGGAGACTGGGTGGGGAGGAGTGCAGTGAGCTGATGGGCACTTGTAAGGCCATCCAGACGGCACAGAATAACCCTGAGCCTGAGAAATCCCAAAATGCTGGAGATACTGTTTGAGGCTGACTGCAAGATAATCTGTTGGCTCACATGTTTTACCTAAAGGCATGCTACAAACACTTAACTCTCAGTTTGTTTGTGTAAATGTTGGATGTAGGGGAGATCAAGGAAAAAAGGGGTCAGCATCATGACCTGACAATCCTGCTAAATGCAAGGCCCAGTGGCTTCTTAAAGTTTAAGAATCAAATTCCCTACATTACTGAATCAAGACAAGTAGTGGAGCTCTCTTTTTGTGTGTTTATACTGAACAAAGGTCCAATGTAAAACATGATTCATGGAAAATGCTGATCTTAAAGAAATGAATATATTTACAGGTTTGATACAAGCGGAGTCAAAGATGACAGTGTTGGACATTGCATGCATTCTGTGTGCTTAAATGCAGTGTTGCAGAAGGTAGGGACATTGGGCCCAAGGGAAACAGTTCTGCTCACTCACAAGAAGTGATCAATTCCCACCTCAAGCAACTGACTGTGTGGAGTTTGCACATTCTCCCCGTGCCTGTGTGGAGTTTGCACATTCTCCCCGTGCCTGTGTGGGTTTCTTCTGGGTGCTCTGGTTTCCTCCCACCGTCCAAAAATGTGCAGGTTAGGTGAATTGGCCATGCTAAATTGCCGGGAGTGTTAGATGAAGAGGTAAATGTAGGGGAATGGGTATGGGTGGATTGCGCTTCGGCGGGTCGGTATGGACTTTTTGGGCCGAAGGGCCTGTTTCCACACTGTAAGTAATCTAATCTAATCTAATCTAATCTAATCTATATAAAGTACTTATTGATCCTAATGTCTGTTATTATATCATTTCATGCTGCACAGATTTTGGATTCAAACCAAACTGGTTGACAAGATGGCAAGATCAAAACCTATCTTTGTGCTTTGACTTCAAAGTAACCTACATTTGTTATATTTGCACACTAAATTTTGTCATACATGGTAATCTTAGATATACCAGGCTCTATTCTGATTGTTCCATTATCCATTTTCTTTGTCTGCTTGTGTCTTTGTACTCTTTGGTTCTCCTAGAGAGTCACATTGTAGTGGAGTTCTTCCAGTGTTCATTCTAGTGTTATAACACCACCTCTACTGTGTTATAATGCTCAGTGAGGTCATTGCATGGTTGGTCCAGAGAGCTGAAACTTTACACAACAGACCCTTTGTGCTTTCTCATACCTGACAGGATTTCTAATGTCCCTGAATCCTGGCTCCAAGGCACAAAAATAGATCTACTGCTAAATGGGAAAAGTAATATTTGCACCTCACATGACAGGCAACAACCTTTTCCATTAAAATAGAGATTAAGACTCTCATTAATATGCCAACATTACCATCTCAACCATCTCCATCAATATCATGGGGGTCATTCCTTTCCCAAAGCCTAATTGCACCAGCTACAGCTACTAGAACCTGTTGCAGTTGGCTATTCTGGGTAAGTTTCTGACCTTCCAATTCCCCAAAGTTATCCCATGCTAATCACATCCAAAGCACAAATCGGATATGCGATGGAATGCTTTTCACTAACCTGGATTGGTGCAGCTGCACAGCAAAATATCCTCCAGGGTTGGCACTAAATTAGCAACATGAACATGGGAATAAAGAGCACAAGTAGACTATTTAGCCCCTCCAGCTGTTCCACCATTCATTAAGATCATGATCAATCTGTTTATGTTTTGTGGCCCACACTCTCATCTATCTATGATAACCTTACAGCCTGATTCGTAAGTCTTGTTCCAGCTAAGTGCTAGCTACGTTGAGTTTTTTAAAGTGGAATTTTTGCCACAAAGCTCAGCAAGGTTTCTTGCCTGATCTTGCCAAACTGGTCACATCAATTACCTAACACACTCCTATGACATCTCTCATTCTTGCTCATCGCCCCATCTTACAATGTGCTGTTCCTGGAACAAGTTGCCACTCAGCAGCACGTCCTCCTGCTACGCCATCTTTAAAAGACCACTGTGCAACCAGACAAGCACTGGCTTCTGAAGCTTTTCTTCTTGTACAAGGTATTGGAGAAGGGTTGATGGCAGTGCAATTCACCAATGGGGGACCTAGAGATCAAGCATCTGGTCAAGGGGCAACAAAGCAGTATCACCTTAACAGAGAACTGCCAAAGGAGCCCACAGCACTAGACCCTACCTGTCTGGTCTGAGCCTGCCACCCAGGTCAGTGCCATCCTCAGAGAGCAGAGGATTAGTCAATGATCTCCTCTGCTCTGCAAGTGCCACCCTCTTTCCTCTCGACTATGTTAACCTCACTCTGTCTCTCTAACTACACCAACCTCCTACCAAGGCTCATGCCACAGCTCTCTCAATATGGCATGCAACATCTTCCTTCACCTGCTCTACCCTTCAGCCTCCCACACACTAGCCCTGCCTGCCCTCTGTGCTGCCTCCTCAATCCTTCAGTAACACCTCTCTAACTTCCCTCCCAACGTGTATCGGCATTAACAGCCATGCCACTGTCATCTAACTCACCCTCCGCCCCATTTTCTCATTACAAGAGAAGACAGCCCATAACAGCAGAGAGAGTCAGTATGTGTGTGTGGTTGCCCAATATCTAAGTCCCCTTCCTCTCCCTCCCACCCACCCCCAGACATGGACAGAATCCTTGCACTCACAGCAGCAGATGAAAACCGTTCCTTTGAAATGCCAAAATATCAATGTCCCATCAAAATAAGTAAGTACCACACTGGGTGTCACTGCCACTCTCTCATTGCCACATGGACTGCAGCAGTTCAATAGTGCAACTCACCATCACCTTCATAAGGGCAACTAGGGACGGGCAATAAATGCCGGCCAGCCAGCGACACCCATCTCCCATGAGTGAATTAAACAAAGAAGGAAGCTGATTATTAATGAGGTGAGCTGGGGCAAGTAACATGTGTGAATCCCCGTCAACTGGCATCTCACCACTGCCTGGTGAAAATCTTGCTGTGTTGCTTGGGAAAAGCATCAGAGATGGAGCAAGATGGGCCTCTCTGGATTCCTCAACTGATTCTGTCACAAATGTCACCAAAGGTCATGTTGCTCAGATCCCGATAAAATTCTTCACAACCAAGGCCTCCACGTTAAAAATGTTCAATGACCGCTTTGCAGAGAGAAAGGAGGAATTATATTTATTTATTGCTTTTATTAACCTCAAAATGTCTCAATGCATTCCAAACAATTAAATAATGTTCAAGCATAGTCAGTATCATAATGTAGAAAATACAACAGTTCATATCCATTGAGACCACAAATAGCAATAAAGCAAATGACCAGTTTGAGATAATGGTTATTCAGGACAATAAGAAGGGTTTCTAACACTTTTGTCCACTCCATAATAGAAGGGATCTCAGTTTAACATCACATCTTCAACCTCCAACCCTGCAGCACTCGCTCAGTACTGCACTGAAATATTAACCTGGATTTTCTGTTCAATCTTAGACATAATCTTGAAATCACTACTATCTGACTTAGCAACCGAATGTTACACTGTGCTATAGCATACATCTGAAAAACAGAGTTAATGACTGGTATTTTAAATTGTCCTGGAAGTGGTGGAGTTAGGGGTCAAGGTTGCTGGACCTGTCCTCTCTGAAATTTATCAGCATTTGACCAATTGATTAATTGCCACATAAGAGTCTCTTTCTACTACCATGGGTGGATATCTTGCCAAATGGGAAGATGGTCAGTGGAAACTGACTTTCTTGCATACTCTGGAGGTTGGGGAGGGATTTCTGTCCTGACTGAGCAAACCATTGTCGTCCCAGAAGCAAAGTCCTAAGCCACACCCAAATGTTGCCTTGCCGATGCCTTTGAGATTGGGTTTGAAATGGTAATGTATAATTTTGGGATAGGATAAGTGAAACTTCACTTTGCCCCAGACCTTTGCACAAACTGTATTTGGCAATCCTGTCCTGACTGGGCGGCACAGTGGCTCAGTGGTTAGCACTGTTACCTCACAGCATCAGGGACCAAAGACAGCCTCGGGCAACTGTGAGGAATTTGCACATTCTCCCTGTGTCTGCTTGGGTTTCCTCCGGGTACTCTGGTTTCCTCCCACAGCCGAAAGATGTACAGATTAGGTGGATTGGCCATGCTAAATTGCCTGTAGTGTCCAGGGATGCCTAGGCTAGGTGGATTAGCCATGAGGAAAGCAGGTTTACAGGGTTAGGTTTGGGGGTTGCTGGGTCTGGGCACGGGATTCTTCGGAGGGTTGGTGTGAACTCAATGGGCCGAATGACCTGCTTCCACACTGTAGGGATTCTCAACTGGAAACGAGAGGAAAACCAAACCAAATATATGACAAAAAGAAAATACATTTGGAAACCATGGATTCCACCCCCCACAGGTGAGCAACACATTGTAATCTTTGCACCTACACAACCCAATTGTATTAAGTTTTTTGTTTTAACTTGTGTAATACTGTTCTTTATTAAGCTGGATGAGAAGTCTTGTCTCTTACTTTTCATCTTATTTCCTTTCAGTAACTAGTTTAGACCAAGGATTTGCTTGCATTTTACATATAACTATAATTATATTTAAGATTTTTTTGTAAAAGTGCATTATAATTTGTATAACTTATACAAATAGTCACTCTTGGGGTAGCTGATGTGTAAAGTCTATTTTTACACTGAATGTCTTCTCTCCTCTTCTCTCTGCCCCCACCCCAGCCCCCATTCTTTTAGATCTTTTCTTTACAGAGCTCAGATTGACATGTGGCATGGTTTTGGACTGTTGTCAGTTCAGTGTTGACTTTATCTGGAGAAAGTGGAGCCATGAACATTTCACCCATCCAGTTGTATAATCCCCCTTTCATAACTGGTTGAAAGGGATGTTGTCTTGGACCCGTGAGTGTTCTTTTCATTGAGTCGGCAAATTATTGCCTTGACTTGTGGAATTCAGTCGTTGCATTGCAGAAGGATTTTTGTTTTAAATTTTAAAATATTAAGTCTCATTCTTGGGCCATTGTTTTAAAAACACTTCCCAGTTTTTGTGATCAACTTGCAAGCTCTTAATTAATTAAGCACATCAATTCTGATAGGACATGATGTGAAATTTTAACCCTTTCTCTCCTCAGATACAGTCTGACCTGAATATTTTAGCACTTCACATTTCACTTGAGCTTGTGCTATGAAAGCAGTCACTTAGCTTTTCTATATTAGTATCTATTAAAATGGCACAAAGTATTGATTTCCCCAATTTATACCTGACAGAGCCATCTAGGCACAGCTTCTTGAAGTCAAATAGGTTGCCTTTGCTGTCAGATTGTAATGTGCTCACACACCTTGGTGCAGCAAGTTGGAAGTTTGCTATTTGAACTGGGCTAGTTGATCTGGCTGCAGATGATTCCACCTGGGCTACCGTTCTCAATCTCCCCATCCCTATTCTGCAATGTATCATGAATTAAACTGTAAACCAGTCCAAGTTGTTGTTGCCATCACAATGTGGAAAACTGGATGTAGATGGTACCCACTTCCTTATTTAACCAGGATTATAAAGATGCTCCATGGTCAAGTTGTAGATAGGAATTAGATTATTTTTAAACTTGCCGCAAACCTTTGTGTCCTTTGCTCACCTCAGTGATGAGCACTTCTGCCTCCCAGTGCCAGGGACCCAAGTTTGATGCCAGTGTGTGGCAACCGTGTGGAGTTTGCACATTCTCCCAGTGTCTGTGTGGGTTTCCTCAGGGTGCTCTGGTTTCGTCCCACAATCCAAAGGTGTGCAGGTTAGGTGAATTGATTATGCTAAATTGTCCCATGGTGTCCAGGGATGTGTAGGTTAGATGCCTGAGTCAGGGTAAATATAGGATAGTAGGGTAGGGGAATGGGTCTGGGTGGGTTACTGTTCAGAAGGTCAATGTGGACCTGTTGGGCCGAAAGGCCTGTTTCCGCTCTGTAGGGATTCTATGATTCAATGAAGCCAAAACATAATGAAAATGCCAGCCAAATTATGGAGGGAGGTAGAGGTGGTGATGAGCATCAGTTCCAGCCAGAGAGGGCTGGTTTCTGCTTGATTACAGCTTTATCTGTCATTAGGCAAATCAGTATGTGGGTTACATTGCTCTCATGTGAATCAAATCTGAATTGCAAAATAGACTGATAAAAGGGCAAGTGGCAAGCCCACAGCTCTCTCAAAGGTTATTCGCATTAGCAAGAGAAGAATTAATAAGGCAGCTGCATTCAAAATAAGGAAATTAAAATAATACATTTCCCGTGTTTAACTCTAAGTGCTAGAGTTGAAAGGCTCTAGAAGTGATTCACTTTGTTGTCATTTTTGTCTTATTCAGCTTCCCTCGTCTTTTGAACGAGGCGCTGTCACAAGCTGGATTGTACTTTTGTTAGGTGGCTGGTGTGCAGCTCATCATAAAGCTCATTAGTGACAGGGAAGGAAGACTAAACTATAAAGACTTTGCATAGTGATTCCCTGCGTACTTTAATGGATTTAGTACTTTGAAAGTTATTGTTTTGAAACACAACACATTTTATCATAACTATTAAATTTCCCTGCAAAGTAGGATGTCATCCTACGATAACCCAAGCACTTAGTTCTGAGCCATATTTATTGTATGGAAGATCACATGTTTACATGTTCCTACTATACAACTCCCTGAGCATTCTCTTGTGACAGATTCCAAATTTACCTTTATCTGACTAAGTGAATATTATGGCCAAATCCCACGGTTTCTCTTTTTTTCAAAAAAAGGTTTCATTGATTTTATTATAAGGGATAGTGTCAATTTATATTGACCATTAGATAGTGTTGTGTTGTGCACTCACATATAGTAATAATGGAGTTAAAAATATTCAAACATGTAGCTGTTCCCTACATTCTGGCTTTTATCGTGTCAGTCTGAGAAAGTTCAAAGCCAGGTACCTACAGAGTGCAGAAAGATTCAAAATCTTTGATTCAGTGGTAAGAACATCTCATGTATTTGTAAATTGTTCAATCAATAAGTGAAAATATATTTTATAAAACAGTGTATCAAATTTAGTTAAACTGCAAAAAACATTGTATACACTTGTCACTCCGCAAGAAGTTCATGATTTCGCTTTGAACCCATCTTTGATTTATTGCACAATATGAGTCACTGAAATTAATTTCATTTTCTACTTTCTCAGGAGTATTGAAATGTTGATCCAGTATCAATTGCTAAATGCATATTATTTGCATTTCCTTGGCTCACACCATTCAAGGTCAGACAGTAACAGCACGCCACTTTCCAATCTCCATTAGAATTCAATGGCTGACCCAGTGTCAGTCATTGCTACTCTGTTTCACAATTGAATTCAGTGGGTGACCTGGTGTCAGATGCTACAGGCACACAGCTTTGCAGGTTGAATTTCACAGTGTGCCTTAGTAATGGCCTTTGCTGATGCATGCCCAATCCTGCTTTGCTATATATTAGCACTGAACCTGCATTTGAGCAATGGCAATTAAATTCTGCCGCACTCAACAGACAAAATAATTGAAGTTTCTACCTAACTTTTGGCATTCAAAATTATCTATGAAATAGCTGTTTAATTGTTTTGTTGCAGTGTCATTGACTAGTTTTAGCACCAGCATGAAAACGGAGAGAATTCATTCTTACCAATTCTCCATTAGTCGTGCACATTATTTTTCATTTCAAAAATATACTTTATTCATAAAAACTATATATATGGTTAGAAATGCAGTTCAGTTCTGTATAGTAGCATATCAAGGAGTAAATCAGAGTTTGACTCTTTTCAACAAATAAAGCAAAAGCATCTCATACTCGTACTTAAGTCGATTCTATTGCCTTTGGAGGTTGTGAAATGGTATCTGTTTCAGAATGTTAAGAAAACTGAGCACTTCCACTTTAATAGCTCTGCATTTAAGATACTGTTATTGTCATCAATTAAGGATAGGCACAAATTTGAGTCCAGCTCCAGTAGTTTCCTGAATTAGCTTCCTATACGTGAAGCTTAACTATTAGAGGCCATTGCTTGACCCCGGAGAGAAAGGGAAACCACAGTAAGACTCAGTACTCATCAATCTCTGATGCATGTTGGATAGTCGTGTGGTGGTTTAACAGCCACTTTAAGTCGTGGGTTCAGCAATTACAGACTTTATTTTACAAACATGTGCTGTGAAATACATGTAATGGAAGTCCACCAAAGTTTCACGCTGATTAAAAGTCAGCATGGCAACATAAACTTTTAATTCTCACCTTTCATTATAATGTTTTTACAATTCATTTGTCACTGACCACCTTAGTACATACATCATGTATCTTTATCAATAAGCAGAGCTATGTATGATCTGTGGTGACCCTGCATGTTCTTATTAGCTCTGGGAAATTTGTTACCACCATGAGCCTAATGATACCTCCTACATATTCCCTTGTCAACCTGAGTCTGTTGATTCAAGCTGTGAAGGTCATTAAGTTTTATAACATGCATTCTTAGCTAGGCTCCCATGGAATAGGCTGCATCTACCATCATGCTGAGAAAAAGCTGGACTTATCTATTCTAAGGCTGTAAGTGTGTATTTGCATATCAATGCTAATCAGTTGTCATCAGCTACAAGAGTCAATGATGCAGATGCTGTGTTCACTCTTTTGGTTTAAGGCATCAGTCAAAATCAATAAATAGGATAAAACAAAAGGAAATATGTCTGAAATTCCCCATAAAAATACATTAGAGGTTAATCATTTTGTAGATGGAGTCACATTAACATGGTAAAGGTGACAATTCTAATTTATTAAGTATTCCAAGCCCAAAGAGGAAGAGTTATAATAACTTATGTTATTTAAGATTTAATGAAAATATAATATGCATCAGTGACTCTGATGTTTCAAACATTAACGATTATTCAACAGAATGCGTTGCAGCAGGTGCAATCTAATACTGCTGTTGATATTTCAACACTGAGGGTTTAGTTCCAGTGTTGGTAGCGTGCCACAAATCTGGGTTCAACACCATGTTTACAAAATTTTTACAACAATTGGTAGTGGACTGTGAAAACCAGAGTGCATAAAAGTAGAAAATGCTAGAAATACTCAGCAGGTCTGGTAGCATCTGTTGAAAAATAACAAGGGTTAGCATTTCAGGGTGATGATCTTTCATTGGAACAAAGTACTTCCTGCACATGTAGTTGAGTAGCATTTCTGACTGAGCAGCAATTTCAGACTGGTGTTGACAATGTACCAGCAAGAAGATTTCCAGCATTCACAGTTCTTTTCTTTTTGCCAGGAATAAGAGTTTTGAACTGGCATTGGTTACATGTTTCTCTGGGAATGTCAGGAAAAACCAGTGAACCAGAAAGTTAGACCTGTAATGTGCAGCTATAGCCTCAAATCCCAGACAGGTGTTGTCCTATTTGGGAATGGTAAGCATTTTCAGATGTGATTTTAAATTTCAAATTATCTCAGATTTAAACTTTTAAAATGCTCCCTGAGCCAAATGGTAGTCATGATCGTGAGCAAATGTAAGTTTGTTTTTCTTTTTGATTTGTACTGGTGATGATCTCAATAGGTGTATCTGTTGAAAGAATAGACCAATAATACCTTAAGCTGTAACTCAGCTTACAAGGATGAGAACATGATAACATGGATAACACACCTAATCTGAGAGCAGATCAAACTGCTTCATTCCCGCACCAATTCCTTCTTTTACAAAGGTCTGGAGACTTCTCTTGCCAATGGGTTTGTTGTCTGACATTTGAAAAAGTACAACTTGACAGAAGCATCTATTGAACTGTTTTTCATTAACTCCTACAGTTATGTTACTGTTTTATTATTGAAAGGATGTAATGGGATTAAATCACCACAATTCAATCGTGTTATAGACAATGGGTGATTTAATTGATAGCTGCAGCTTTATCTTTCAAATATCAGAGAGAGTAATCTCACTCTATAAATTGGATGTTATTTCCCATCATTAGTTTAAAAAAAATTGCCCATACTTAGGTATGTTTAGACTCTGCCCAATATTATGAGGAAAGGCCTCTTCTCCATTATTTTTTAACAATCTGTTTAAAATGGTTTTTTTAAAAGGATAGTAACAGTTGTTATATTGCTCCAAAATGATTGAGAAACGACTTTGTTCATGCATATGTATAACAGGGCGTTCTGCAATAACGTGCGTTTTGTCAGTGCTAATTGGCTATAACACGATCGAATTGTGGGCATTGTTTGGATAATGCAAACTTTCTACTGAACGGGTATGGTAATTTTATATTAGCAATCTTCTACAGTGTGATTTTCTATAGCGATATTCCATGGTGCAATTTTCTATTGCGCAAGGTTTCAGAGGAACATAACGGTAGCAGAATGACCTGTACATGCATAGTCAGAATGCCACCTCACTCCCTACTGTACTACAATCTGTACCAATGCAGCATTGTACAGAGGAACCACGATTATCTGAATGAGATGGGCGGGCAGTATTTCATTCAGATAATTGATTATTTGGTTAATTGATTCAATGCTTCTCCTACGGGGCTCGGAGTTTTCTGAAGTTTCCTTTTTCCTTGCTGTGCCTGCCTTGCTCTCTCTCTCTCTCTCTCTCTCTGTCTCATGGTTTGTTTGTGAGCAGACACACATTTGTGTGTAAGGGACCTGTAGCATTGCTGAAGCCACCCCAACCACCTCCAACACCCCTCACCCCAACAAAATCAGTTCAATGGGATTGACACAGCAGGCACTTGCTAAGTCCACTCCCCATTCAGGAGACTGGGCAGCAGCGTACGGCGCACAAGCCCCTGCCCCCGCCTGCCCCCCAAGTCCCTGCCTGCCACCCCTACCCTATCCAACCCAACCTGTCTTCCCCCCACTGCCTTCCAACCCTGCCCCTCATCCGCCCCAACCTCCCCCACCCCCCGCCCACTCCGCAACCCTACCACCCGCCCGCCCGATCGCACGCCCCCATCTGTCCCGACCTCGTCCACCCTCAACTCCATCCAAACCCGTCCCCTCGTCTGCACACCTGCCCCGCCCATCTGACCCAGCTGTCCACCTCCATGCCCCCTGTGCACCTTTGGCCCCCATCAGGGCTTGGCCCCCCCCACCTACACCCTCCCTCTTCCCGGGCAGCTGGACTGGACACCAACAGTAAGAATGCTGCCACGTTGTTGGGGGGGGGGAGGTGGGGAGAGAGAGAGAGAGAGAGAGAGGGCAGGGTGTCAGTCATTTAGAGACAGAGCCTGGACTCCCATTGATGTCCAGAACTATTCTCGGCAGCATTTCAGTAAGACGCGATCAATGCTGGAAACACCTCTTTGATGTGATGTTTCTATCAGGACCTTGAGATCTTCAGATAATCCGAAGTTCGGATAATCGAGATTCCTCTGTATTGTTCTGCAGCAGACAGTTCTTGAAAGTTACATTTGATGTTACATTTCAGGAGTTGTGTTTAAAACTATAATTACTACAAACTGCTGATAACCATGAGATCACAACATGGTGGCAACAAGTGTCTATGTTTAGAGCATGCACATTATGAATTAAAGAACCGTTGAATTGTATTGAGAAAATTGATCCGAATAGACCATAAAACTGGATGCATTATGTCAGAACAAAATGGTTACTGCTGTAGCTGTGATGTGCAGCTACAGCTCAGGCTGAATTGGCAGGGTCATGATAGCATAGAAGCATTTGAGGATTTTAAACAGGTTGATGTTTTGCAGCTTTCTGAGTGGAGCGATGAAGAGAAAAGAGTCAGCCAAACTGTTTTGTGGACAGGAGAGAAAGATTTGTACCTCTTCAGTGTGAATGCTAGTAGAAACAGTTAGTTTTTTTCAATTCAATCCACATCTTCAACCCATATCAAATCTTCAGACACACCTGTATGAATTTGCAGTGACTGAGCAGGAGCCAGCTGAGCCTGTTGGCATTTATTTTTAACCAAAATTCAGAAATGTAGCCAGCGAGTGGAAATTCGAGGTAAGGCTGGCAGATATGGGGCTCTGCCTCAGCGTACAAAAAGCTCTGCTAGCTCAAAACAAGCTCACAATACACACAGTTGATACTACCAGAGCACGGGAAGCCACAGCAAGTAAAGATGCTGATTCCCCAAAATGGCTGAATTTCAATTAAGTTGAAGGATAGGCAGCAAAGTTGGTGCAATAAAACAACAGCAAAATAATTCACACCAGTCAGAAGGAAAGACATGTTATGAAGTTGAAGGTGTATACTGTACCTTTAAGAGAGTGTGAATGCTGTTATGAACTGAGAGCTTATAAGCACCTGTGTAATATAACTAGATGGCAGTCCCAGGTGTACTGGAACATTGAAAATATGTAACATTTGGCTGTGAAATGCATACCTGTGTTTTGGTTGCTGTTTTGACAACAATTTGAATTTAACCAAACAGTTTAAATTATTCCCCAGGATACTAAAGCCCACTCGAGTCTGGTTCGATGTTGACAAAACAATAAATTCAATGAGACGATCCAATGTTGAGGATATAAAAATGTGGACATTTTGACAATTGGAGACAGAGCAGCTGCCATCAAGAGAGAGAGATGCAAGACATTATGAAACACTCTCTATCAAAGGTACCTTTTCATATGAAATATATTTGCAGTAAAAGAAAAATGACGACCCAGGGAGATCTTCAATCAGAAAAAGAAAGACACCGAAGATGACAGCAGCTGTGTGGTTTTGAAATTAAGTTGATGTAATTTTAATAAGTGTCTTATTGGAACAGCATATTGTTATAGAGTTGGAGACAGATAATAGGCAGTTAAGGGAAAGGGGGAGGCTTAGAGTTGTGAATACTGTAGTTGTTGTTTGATGTTCACTTTTACAGTTAAAGAATAAATTGATATTATTTTCTTTAAATAGTGCAATTTGGGAGCTTTCTGTCACTCATATTTTAACAGATTGAGGCAAGGTGAGCTTTTCTGGGTGTTTGGTTTAATTACAGAGGGGTTCACCGCCGTGCCGTAACACATGCAGGAGCTGTGTATAACGACAGAGATCACAGACATAGGAAAATGTCCTGAATAGGAAGGCTTTAGAGGAATATGGGCCAAGTGCTGACAAATGGGACTAGATTAGGTTAGGATATCTGGTTGGCATGGATGAGTTGGATCGAAGGGTCTGTTTCCCTGGTGTACATCTCTATGATTCTGTGGATTAAACTGCAGAGATTGTAGAAAACCAAATCACTGGAACAGGATGTGCACAACAAGGAGAGAAGCTGACAAAGGAGTTATTATAACAACAGGATGAGTGGATTGGAAAGGAAACCAAAATATCCAAATTCTAAAAAGATTATGAAACATTTGAGCCTCTTCTGTGTTTTATGATTGTATGAGACAATAGATGTAGAACCATACACATAATTGAGAATGTCTGGATGGGACAGTTCCCAGAGAAATGAAATTCAGATTCAGATCAACAAATAGGTGAGAAATGCACCCACAACCATAAGTCCTTGACAACATTCAACATTTAGATGGTCCACATCTTTGCATCTACCTATTAGAATTAAAGTGAGCCAGTAGACAAGACATGCTTAAAGGCAAAGAATCTGATAGCATAGCTGATGATATCCATAGAATCATAGAGATGTATAGCATGGAAATAGACTCTTTGGTCCAACTCATCCATGCCAACCAGATCTACATAGTAGATGACAAACGGTGATTATTACCTATTAATGAAATCTTGGAGAGAGCCAAGAAAGTTGGGATCAAGTTAAACACAAAAATGCTTTTTGAAGGTGACATATTTTCAATACTTTGGAGAAATGTTGGCATTTGTTGGAGTCAAGCCAAGACCTGAAAATGTCAAAGCCATTTCTGAGATGGAAGCTGCAAAAGACTGGAAAAAGTTGAGAAGTTTCTCTGACTTGAGTACAAGTTCTTTCATACTTCACATTTCGGAATACATTGCAAAGCCACAAGAGCTGTTCACAGAAGACATTGCATACCTGTGGCCAGAATCACATCAGGGGTTTTGTGAAATTCAGAAATAATGTGGAAGGATACAAGTCTGTCATATAACCACCGAAACAAATAGCTTTGCGAATGAGTGCTTCTACAAAAGGACTTTGAGTGATGAATACCAAAATGCTAAATGGTGACACATCATTACACCATCTAAGTGGTAGTGAATGATTTTTTTTAGAAAGAGTTTTAAGTGGAATTACAAATTTGCTGATACAGTCTTTCTACAGTCTAACTACAGTCTGTGCACAATGCAACATTACCTTTCCACAGCACATTGAGTCTGGAAAAGTATTCTCAATGAAAAGTTCTTCATTCTGTAACATGGTATGATTATTACACAATCCTGGGAACTACAAGACATAGCAAGGATTATGGCACAAAGAAATTTAGGCCTCTTCTTATCCACTCAGCCATAGTCTTCCTCTCTCTGTTATTTTAACTGAAAGATGATTCTATTTCTGGTACGTATGCATTCACAAAGCCTCCTGACCAATCATATTAATATGACAATGGAAAGCAAATTGCTCAAAGTGATAGATTTAACAAACTTACTGTTTAATGAGAGCTAAACAGTAAGATGAAACAATTGCAACTCTTTTTAAATGCATATTTAATGCACTTAACAGTATTGCCATGACAAAAACTTTGTGGTAACCAAATCCCATGGTATCTCATAGACAATTTCAAGGTTAAGGTCACAGTTCTCCATGTCATCAGCAAAAGCTAAGTCTCAAATAACTCCTTGAGACCCCAATATTGATATTGAGGATTAGATTTAAATATATCTCCCCATACCAACAATAAAGTAATTCATTAAAAGGCAGAAGAATCCAGTATATTGTATTGGTGGATGCATTGGTGATCATTTTCCAATGTTCTATAGATTCAGGATCAATTCCTGCAGATGTGAGGGTGGCTAATGTTGTCCCACTTTTTAAGAAAGGAGCGAGAGAGAAAACGGAGAATTATAGACCAGTTAGTCTGACCTCAGTGGTGGGAAAAATGCTGGAGTCAATTATAAAGGACGAAATTACGACACATCTGGATAGCAGTAACAGGATAGGTCAGGATTAGCATGGATTTATGAAGGGGAAATCATGCTTGACTAATCTTCTGGAATTTTTTGAGGATTTAACTCTGAAGATGGACGAGGGAGATCCAGTGGATGTAGTATACCTGGACTTTCAGAAAGCCTTTGATAAAGTCCCACATAGGAGGTTAGTGAGCAAAATTAGGACATATGGTATTAGGGGCAAAATACTGACATGGATTGAAAATTGGTTGGCTGATAGGAAACAAAGAGTAGTGATTAACGGCTCCCTTTCAGAATGGCAGGCGGTGACCAGTGGTGTGCCGCAGGGATCAGTGCTGGGACCGCAGCTTTTTACAATGTACATTAATGATATAGGTGAAGGTATTAAAAGTAATATTAGCAAATTTGCTGATGACACAAAGCTGGGTGGCAGGGTGAAATGTGAGGAGGATGTTAGGAGAATACAGGGTCACCTGGACAGGCTAGGTGAGTGGATGGACGCATGGCAGATGCAGTTTAATGTGGATAAATGTTTGGTTATCCACTTTAGTGGCAAGAACAGGAAGGCAGATTACTACCTAAATGGAGTCAAGTTAGGTAAAAAGGCAGTGCAACGAGATCTAGGTGTTCTTGTACATCAGTCAATGAAAGCAAGCATGCAGGTACAGCAGGCAGTGAAGAAAGCTAATAGCATGCTGGCCTTCATAACAAGAGGAATTGAGTATAGAAGTAAAGTGGTCCTTCTGCAGCTGTACAGGGCCTTGGTGAGACCGCACCTGGAATATTGTGCATAGTTTTGGTCTCCAAATTTGAGGAAAGACATTCTGGCTATTGAGAGAGTGCAGCGTAGGTTCACGAGGTCAATTCCTGGAATGGCGGGACTATCTTACTCTGAAAGATTGGAGCGACTGGGCTTGTATATGCTTAAGTTTAGAAGACTAAGAGGGGATCTGATTGAGATGTGTAAGATTATTAAAGGATTGGACACTGTGGAAGCAGGAAGCATGTTTCCACTTATGGGTGAGTCCCGAACCAGAGGACACAGTTTAAAAATAAGGGGTAGGCCACTTAGAACAGAGTTGAGGAGAAACTTCTTCACCCAGAGAGTGGTGGGTGTATGGAATGCTCTGCCCCAGAAGGCTGTGGAGGCCAAGTCTCTGGATACTTTCGAGAAAGAGTTGGATAGAGCTCTTAAGGATAGTGGAATCAAGGGTTATGGAGATAAGGCAGGAACAGGATACTGATTGAGGACGATCAGCCACGATCATAATGAATAGTGGTGCTGGCTCGAAGGGCAGAATGGCCTACTCCTGCACCTATTATCTATTGTCTATTCTCTATTTATTGTGAGCACCATGCATCCATCAAGTAGTGTGCAGGTTATAGAGGTGTGTTCTTTATCCTGAAAGATATTAATAAACCAGTTGATTTTCAAATAGTCTTGGAACTTCTTGCTCATTTGCTGTTGCCAACCTGCAAATAAAGTAACAGATTCAGAATAAAGCACCCAGGTTAAGTTTACATCAGCGTGAACTGTGGTACCGTATAATGTGAATTGGGCTCTTTGAAATCCTGTCAAACCTTCCAGTGTGTGAGTGAAATCTCAATGTTTCACATCAGTTCCACAATTTATTTTGCAAGTAAAACATCAGTACAAAATATTCCTTCTTCATCTGAGGCAGTTCAACATCTTTGCTGTTTCTGCACTCGAAAGAATTGGGAAAATTCACAAATATGGAGCTTATATCATATCCAGTCATGTAAATTGTTATTTGTTCAATACATCATTTAAAAGATCCCAAGTAAATTCAGTGCCGCATAAATGGTGATATTCATGACACTCAATCACAGTGACATGATCCTGAATTTAGCCTATAAAATTGAGTAAGGTCTTTTCTTCTGGTTTCAGACTATGTTTTAAGGCTAAGTAATTCAGCAAATTTTTCAGATCCAAGATGAATGTCGGCTGTGTCTGTGCAGCTTGTCTGTCACTTTCATCTTGTTAATAAATAATAACAATGATCCCAGTCCTGTTGCATTATTCATACAGAAGCTCTCAGAATCTGCAAAGTGAAACATGGAGAGAGGCGAATGCAGGAGCAAATGCCATCTCCATGCAAATCCAGTTGTCTTCAATTACATAGAAGACAATCTTAACCTAATCTGCCATCAGGAAATTGATAGGGTCAAATGGTTTTACTGACATTTCCTGTTGTGCTCTACATTAAGTCAAAAAGCAAATAATATTGAGCAGGATATATCACTGATGTTCCACCCAACTATTTTGTCCAGCTTTAAATTGCCCCTGTATGATCTAGCCATTCATCATAACCAGTCTGTAGCAAAGTTCATTTTCCACACAAAACACGCTCCACTCTCTTCTTGTATCCCTTCCTATTGCCCTTTAATATGTTTTAAGCCACCTCTCTATTTGTTCATCTCGAAAAATTGACACTTTCATGTCTGTCATCAGAATGTGTTCAGTTAACATTGCAAAACCAGACTTTTTGCTGGTTAGAAAATAGGGAAATTGCAAAAGCAGCAACTATAACAGGGAAGGAGGGAGGGGGAAAATAAGCCTCCTTTATTCCCAGCATTATGTTTCATTTGTATAACATTTTCTGTTCACCGAGCATCAAAACTTCTGGATGCTCATTGAACTGAAATGGGAAAGAAAGAAAATACAATAGCTCTTTGAACACCAGTGACTAAAGCCATTGGGATTGGGATTGGGCAAAACATCCAACATAGGGTGGCTCAGTGGTTATCACTGCAGCCTCACAGCACCAGGGTCCCAGGTCCGATTCCAGCCTCGGGTGACTGTCTGTGTGAGTTTTCACATTCTCCCCGTGTCTGTGTGGGTTTCCTCCGGGTGCTCCGGTTTCCTCCCACAGTCCAAAAATGTGCAGGTCAGGTGAATTGGCCATGCTAAATCGTCCATAGTGCAAGGTTTGTGAAGGTTTGTAGCTCAGGTTGAGGTTTAGGGTGTAGGCTTGCTCGCTGAGCTGTAGGTTTGATATCCAGACGTTTCATTACCTGGCTAGGAAACATCAATCAGTGGTGACCTCCAAGTGAAGCAAAGCGAAGTGATGTCAGGAAATGACAACACCACAAACCCCGGGAACCCCATCCAGGACAAACATATAAATAGAAAGCAGGAGACAACAGCTTTGCTTCACTTGAAGGTCGTCACTGATGATGTTACCTAGCCAGGTAATGAAACACCTGGATATCAAACCTACAGCTCAGCGAGCAAACCTACACCCTAATTGTCCATATAGAACATAGACATAGAACATAGAATAATACAGCACAGAACAGGCCCTTCGGCCCACGATGTTGTGCCGAACATTTGTCCTAGCTTAAGCACCCATCCATGTACCTATCCAATTGCCGCTTAAAGATCACCAAAGATTCTGACTCTACCACTCCCACAGGCAGTGCATTCCATGCCCCCACCACTCTCTGGGCAAAGAACCTACCCCTGACATCTCCCCTATACCTTCCACCCTTCACATTAAATTTATGTCCCCTTGTAA
>NC_057728.1:17937969-18006562 GCF_004010195.1 Chiloscyllium plagiosum
CATACTACCTCTAAAGGCAGATCCCCCTTGAACTGCCTTTCTGCAGCTGTTATACCATTTCTAATTAGCAACGCCACCCCCCTTCCTTTTTTACCACCCTCCCTAATCCTACTGAAACATCTGTAACCAGGAACCTCCAACAACCATTCCTGTCCCTCTTCTATCCACGTTTCCGTGATGGCCATAGTGTTAGGTGCATTAGTTAGAGGAAAATGGGTCTGGGTGGGTTACTCTTCAGAGGGTCGGTGTGGACTGGTTGGGCTGAAGGACCTGTTTCCACACTGTAGGGAATATAATCATAATCATAATAAAACTGGTGACACATATGGATATCATGAAGGTAACAAAATGCCCACTAGTTCATAAGCAGCTATTTTTTGTGTGACATAAACTGAAGTTTTAAAATGCGACAATGCTAACTTTAATTATCCTTTTTGCATTAATACCAAAGTGAATATCATTTTTGACCAATCTGTTAAAGACTTACGTGCCTTGGCTGCTGTCGGACCTGCTGTGCTTTTCCAGTGCCACACTTTTCGACACAACCTGTTTACTGCCTATTTTAGACATGGATATTTTAAGTGGCCTAATCATCATCTTTAGGACAGAGAAACTTCATCAACCATCACCAGTTGATTGTGCCCTCCCAACCATAACTACCAATAACACAAGGATGAAGGCTGTTTATAAATGTACCTATCTCAGAACCACAATCTCCACAAATATCTGCATTAACAACAAGGGAATCCAGCATCTTTTAGTTGAAGAACAGTACTGTGGAGGAAAAAATAATCAAATTTGCACTGGAACATGCTGCATACAAAATGAGACAATACCTAACCTCCAGCATGCCTGTCAGATGGAGCTGCTGATGTTTCCCAAGATGGAGAGCATCTCCTCCTGATGGAAATGTCCGAAGGTGGTGAAAATTGCAAGTCCTGACCCTGAAGTTGACATTGCTAATTTTCCAGGGTGCAGGACTAGGGGGAGGAGTGGTGCATAGTTTGCAAACACAGGGTCCTCAAAGGCAGCTGGCTGCCTCCAATGAATTTGGATTTTGAATTTCCTGGTGTGTGGAAATGGCAGTGTGCAGTTTAAAGTAGGTCTCACATACTGTGGTTTGCAGTGGATTGCTGTTGCATGGCCAGCATTCATATTCTATTTCAGCCACAGAAATATCAAGATCTCAGTAGCCACTATCACCTCTCCAGCCAAAGGGTGGAGAAGGAGAGCCTGTTCAGTCCAGCCAGCAAAGCCCACATTCTTTGACTGAAAAGTAAAATGCTACTGGAGCTACTGGACCCCTCCCACCCCCCGGATTGTTGCCTGAAGCGCACAGAACACCTTAGTGCTTTTGAAGGGCACATTGTGCCTTGTGCAAGGAAGCATACAAGATGGGGACAGGGTGATGTGGCTCAGTGGTAGTGTCTCTACCTTTCAAACAGAAGGCATATGTTCACATCCTTCCTGCTCCTACCATAACACGTCTGAACCGGCTGATTAAAGCTCCCTCTATGATGGGGATGGTTCCTTCTCCTGTAGAGCTCATTTACCAAGAGTGTCCTGAACCAAGAGGAAGGTCCAAATGTCGTGAATGACTGGCTGGATCAAAACCCCTGGAAAGGGGAAGGAGAACCAGCTTCTAACCTGTGGGAGGGTTTACAGACTGAGAAAATCTCACCTTAACTGGAAATCAGATGTGGAGGGAGCTGTGGTTGAACAGTGAAGGTGTGAAAGACATCTGTTGCATGTTCCAGCAACTGGACCTACAATCCTTCTGGTCTTGCCATTGGCTGTGGATGGAGCCTCTAAGCCTCTGGTTCTTTCTGGGAAACGTTAGTGGTATTTCTCATTCAACTGCATAAAGTACGTTCACTTGTGGGAAGCTCATTCCTTTCCCTTTGGATTTGGCATCTTTAACCCAGCGAGGCAGAGATTTTGCCAAATTGCAGAATTCCCTCATGGGCAGGCCATCCTAGATTACTCAATGTATTTACACTAATGTCACGACTGATGGAGTAGGAGCTTGATTATGAGCACAACCCTCCTTTCACGGTTATGACAGAAATGAAACCTCCAACGGTAATTCACCACAGCCACCAAGCTTCTCACAGGAATGTCATGGAGTGTGAATATGGCACCATTGCCAATAATGTAATCATGAAGCCATGACCATGCTGCACGGACTGACACTATTCCGGTATAATATGTACACAAGTACTTGCATCTGTCATGCATACATTCCAGTGTTGATATTGATGACCCATTACACAAGTGCAGTTTTTTGCTCCTTCCCAAACAATGTACTGACACATTGATTGTGGTCAGTGCTCATATTTAGGTTCAGGCCAACATATGCAGCACTCTCAATATGATACAACTCGGCTATACACAGAAAACACATTGACATATCCTGGGACAGATGATAAGGCAATCGTACTATGCATAGTAAACAATGAATGTGAGCTGGACGACACATTGTCGGCCAAAACTGCTCTGCTGCACTGAGACAAGGAGTGTAGCGCTGCAAGACCAATGAATATCTTGCATCCAGCACTCATGCATGACCTCCATGTTGACCTGAACCTGTCATGGAACCTGCTGGTGAAGAGCATGGAAAAATAGTGATGCAAGAAACATATCAGGGTTTGAGCTTTTGAACTCTAGAGTGTTATGATGCAATAGAGGCAGATTAATCCATCACATGCCTAACCAATCATGAGTAATAAATGCCTAAGCAATCATGAATGATGTCTTAATGCTTGCAAAATACTGCTATTAAGTGATTTCACATTCTAATCCTTCCTTTGGAATTATTAGTGGTGCAAATAAATACAAAGCCCTGTAAATGTGAGATTATCTGTTTTTATTAAGTCCTCAAACATTAAAATTACAATGTGTAGTGTTACCACAGTAAAGCAGATAGTCTGAAGGCAAGACAATGCTCTACACTGCTAAGAACCCAATGTTGCCTCTGAGGAGGTTTCTGACTGTAAGGTGTTGAGCAATCCTGGTTGAACAGACACCAATTGGAAACCTAGTTCAAACTGCAGCCTCTGCATCTCTTCAAGAGCATGCATGGCCCCGAGCAACTGTGAAGTGGATGTACCTACTGGAGAAGGTGCAAAACATGACCTACTCTTGGGAAATAAGGCAGGGCAGGTGACTGGGGTGGCAGTGGGGAGCACTTTGGTGCCAGAAACCATAATTCTATTAGATTTAAAATAGTGATGGAAAAGGATAGACTGGATCCAAAAGTTGAAGTTCCAAAATGGAGGAAGGCTAATTTTGACAGTATTAGGCAAGAACTTTCAAAAGCTGATTGGGGGCAGATGTTCACAGGTAAAGGGATGGCTGGAAAATGGGAAGCCGTCAGAAATTAGATACCAAGTGGATGTGATCTATATGGACTTCAATAAAGCATTCAACAAGGTTCCCCATGGGAGACTGGTTAGCAAGACTAGATCTCATGGAATATAGGGAGAACTAGCCATTTGGATACAGAACTGGCTCAAAGGTAGAAGACAGAGGGTGGTGGTGGAGGGTTGTTTGTCAAATCGAGGCCTCTGACCAACGGTGTGCCACAAGGATCGGTGCTGGGTCCACTACTTTTCATGATTTATATAAATGATTTGGATGTGAACATAGGAGGTACTTTGCAGATGACACTAACATTGGAGGTATAGTGGACAGCGAAGAAGGTTATCACAGAGTACAACGTGATCTTCATCACATGGGCCAATGGGCTGATGAGTGTCAGATGAAGTTTAATTTAGATAAATGTGAGGGGCTGCATTTTGGAAAAGCAAATCAGAGCAGGATATGTACACTTAATGGTAACGTCCTGGGGAGTGTTGCTGAACAAAGAGACTTTGGAGTGCAGGTTCATAGCTCCTTGAAAGTAGAGTTGCAGGTAGATAGGGTAATGAAAAGGGTGTTTGGTTTGCTTTCCTTTATTGGTCAGAGCATAGAAGACAGGCGTTGGGAGGTCATGTTGCGGCTGTACAGAACATTGGTTAGGCCACTGTTGGAATATTGTATGCAATTCTGGTCTCCTTCCTACCGGAAAGATGTTGTGAAACTTGGAAGGGTTCAGAAAAGATTTACAAGCATGTTACTAGGGTTGGAGGATTTCAGCTATAGGGAGAGGCTGAATAGGCTTGGGCTGTTTTCCCTGGAGCGTCGGAGGCTGAGGGGTTACCTTATAGAGGTTTATAAAATCATGAGGGGCATGGATAGGGTAAATAGACAAGGTCTTTTCCGTGGGTTGGGGCAGTCCAGAACTAGAGGACATAGGTTTAGGGTGAGAGGGGATAGATTTAAAAGGACCTAAGGGGCAACTTTTTCACGCAGAGGGTGATGCGTGTATGGAATGAGCTGCCAGAGGAAGTGGTGGAGGTTGGTACAATTACAGCATTTAAAAGGCATCTGGATGGGTATATGAATAGGAAGGATTTAGAAGGGTACGGGTCAAGTGCTGGCAAATGGGACTAGATTAAGTTAGACATGGATGAGTTGGACCGAAGAGTCTGTTTCTGTGCTGTATATCTCTATGACTCTATGACTGTAAGTAGAGGGATGCACTGGGGAGGGGAAGACAATGAGTTTTCTGAGAAACACTCAGCACCTCCATCCTCATCATGGATCTGTACAATCCTATGTTGGGCTTTCAGTGGATGCACAGCAGTTATCCATTCTAGTGACCATCGTGCAGACAATGCAACCATCCTGCTCAGGGGTGAGTAATGTATCTATGTATTTCGTAGATGCCAGCTCATATTCTGAACAGAATGATCCAGGAGGGAAGCTTGCACCCTTTCCTGGATGAGACATTGCTCTTGCATCCACTCAGAGCAGCTGCACGCTTCTATCATGACCAGATAATCTCTCATGATGAGGGCCCCTGTAGTTGACTGTGCAACTCATAAAAGTGACATACTCCTCGACCAACTCACATCACATTGTGCCTTAGAAGGTGACTCCCACAGCTCCATTCCTGCCAATGGAGTGACATCATGTGAGTCTCCACACTGACTCCATCACATCACAGACAGAGAGTGACTGAAGGGGAGGTGGGCACTTCTATATTGAAATGTCACATGCTGAAATGCCAGTGGCGTGAGGTCCTTCGAAGAGAAGAAATGTCTGAAATTGAAGCACTCATCATCTGGATTCAACTCAGATGGAGCGGCATGTAGTATGAATGACTGATGATAAATTCCCTAAGCCAGTTATGTATTTACAACTTAAACTTGGACGCCACCAGTGAGATAGAACAAGATTAATGTTCAAGGACTCCTTGAAGGTGAACTCAGAAAAGTGATCTGTCCACCACAAGCTGGGAGAAAAATATGCAAGGAAGAACTACCACAGGAGCAACCTTATATAGCTGTTGACAGCAAAGAACAAAAGGCAAGTTAGAACAACACCAAAATGCATCGAAAATCAGAAAATGCATTGCTGTCTCTGGTGTGCAATCTATGTAAATTTGCAATGGAGCCATATTAGAATGCAGGATTAATTTATCAGCTTTCACAAAGCGCTGGCACAAGCACAGTGCACCAAAAGGCCTCCTCCTTTGCTCTATCATTCCATAGGAGCAGGCTGAAGCTCAGCAGAAATGAGAGTGTTGCGTAATGCTGTAAAATATATGCCACAACAATGTCTTGTATTTAATACGACTTGGAGGACTTATGTTTTGCAGGATTGGGGAAAACAGAATTTATTTCAAGATTGTGGTCACACCTAAAGTTTTTTTTAACAAGAGGTCATTGAAATCTCTGTGGACCCTGGAGATTTTTAAAAATAGGTTTCCTCTATATTACATGACTGATGATAGCTGCTTGCTGGGCTGGAGAACTTGCTTGGGGCTGTAATGAACAAAGAATGGCTAGTAGATGTTCTGGTTTTATCTGGTTGGCTTGGATGAAAGCCTGCTGAGAACAAATTGAGTTGAAGGGGAACTTACAATGAATAGGCTGTCTGGGTGATCACTCTTACTTCTATAAAGAAAACCCTCTATATCAGTTCAGGAGGAAATGCATTTGTTCTTTTGAATGAGTGGGTGAAAAAACATCTTAGGATTGTATTCCCTGAGCAAGCTGTGTCCGCAAGACTCCAGAAATAACCTCATGTGATTGTGACAATTAAGGAAGTCGCATTTCCTTCAGAGATGGCAAATAGACAGCTGACTGCTGGCTGTGTTGAATACATAGTGTATATCCTCCCAATCCACATTTGCAAGCAATGAGATGCAGAATGAACTAAAGATTAGATTAGATTAGATTAGATTAGATTACAGTGTGGAAACAGGCCCTTCGGCCCAACAAGTCCACACCGACCCGCCGAAGCGAAACCCACCCATACCCCTACATTTACCCATTACCTAACACTACGGGCAATTTAGTATGGCCAATTCACCTGACCCTGCACATCTTTGGACTGTGGGAGGAAACCGGAGCACCCGGAGGAAACCCACGCAGACACGGGGAGAACGTGCAAACTCCACACAGTCAGTCGCCTCAATGAGAAACTTCTCAATGAGAATACCTAGCCCATTAAAATAATATTTTCAATAATTTAGGTCAGTGAGCCTTATGAAATGTATTTTGAATAATCCCATGTCTAAGCATTAGCTGATTCTATATAAATTTTGCACAACATTTCAAGAGTTTTGTAACCTTAATTATCTACACAAATTTCTCTACTTATCTAAGTGCAACTGCTTTTGGCTGTCATCTTCTTTATGAAACAAAAAATAAGAAGTCACAATTTCACATTTTGTAAGGAGGAGATTGCTGAATTCCGTTTCATCTAAGGTTGAAATGCCAGCAAATTGGCAGTAGCTAAATCAAACTGTGTTTGAAGTTTTATTAAAACATATCTTTAAAGAAGCTTTCAGAATGGCCTCAATCAGTTTGAATTATAATAAAATAAAACCCTTTGACTTGGAGAAGTTCCATCTGTTACGGTGCATTAATCTATAGACTTCCCATGAAAGTTAATATTTAATACCTGAACATCTCCTACTGTGTGATTCAGTGCAAAGCATAATACAGTCTTAATATATTTCAGGGTCACTCGGTTGACTTAGCATTGCCTGCATTTCCATTGTGACCCACTTAGCAGATGAGGGGGTGGGGGGAGGGGTGCTGTTGATGCATCTGGGATTTATTCCACCACCTCCTTTCCCTTTTCTCAATTTTCAGAAGTGTAACTATCCTAACATCAATGACACTTTCCAGATATTTCCATAGCTATAAATAAAGGGATATGAGGTCCATACTGTGCAAGAGAGTACAGGCACAGACTGACTTATTATCCTTTACTATGGAGATTACAGTGTTTGGATTGTGACACTCAGAATGATGTGGTGAATAATACCTTCCTGAAGTCTGTCATTACAAGGAATGCTGGGTGGAACCTTGTTACAGCATTGGGGGAACTTGTCAGTCAGCTTGATAACAGGCAAGTAAATGGTAGTGAGAGACCAGCACTGCCTCTTCCAGTGAATGCGGGCCTAATCACACACCAGTCAGGCAGTAGCAAGGCCTGACCTTGGTATCAAGACCTGGGAGCAGAGCTCCTACCCACTAAGTGCTGCTGGCCAATCAAAGGCCACTGGCTTATTTTCTCAGCAGCGCAACAGAAGAGGTCATGGCTTCACTGGGAAGTACAATCCTGGAGTCCTAGATCATGGAGAAACCAGAGGGAGGTGTGTGTGTGTGTAAGAATTATTGTATTCTCAAAATTGAGAGCAAGAGGGATCACCCTCTGCCCTAAATCCAGTCTCTCAATCAAGTATTGATTACTGTCCCTCTCCAAGGGACACCCACTCACCTTCATGAATGAGCCATGTTTCAGGTGTCACGAATTCAAGTCAGGTTGCTGCAATCTTACCAGACTCATCAGAGAGAGAGAGAGGTGGCTGGCAGTGCTTTAACCTGAATGCCACCACACCTCAGGCGAGGAGAGGGGTTGAGAAAAAGAGGAATTCATGGTAACCACAATTGGTGAGTGGATTGAATCCACGCTGTTGGCATCACACTGCTTTGAAAACTAAACGTCCAGCCAACTGTGTTAGACTAACCCTCCCGCCCTAAGGGACAGTCACTCCACAAGTGACAAGATGACCAGACCTGTCAATCACCCTGTGAGATAAAAGGTCTGCGGGCAGCTGGGTTAATCCTGTGTTAAGTCCTTAAGTAATCTTTCATTGGCTTTTAAAAGGCTTTAGTTTGTGGTTAAATATGGACATCAAACATGGGAGCTTTGTGCCCAGGTTCTTATTCTTGTGGAACTGAGGAGGTGTTGGGGTCAGGTATGCCACCATGTCCCCTAATTATTTGCCTTTCTCGCCTCTAAACCTGCCACCTCCAGGAACAGAAGATTCCACCGAACCTGTGTCAACTGGATTTGTTGCAAACTCTAATAGTCTATTAATCGTTTCCGTGATGTTCTCTCATATATATCATTTTAAAATGTGAAACCTGTGATTTCAGTATAAAATTATCTCCAGCTTATCGACTTAGTCGATCAGCATTAACCATTTCTTGCTGTCATAGTATGTCAACACAGTTTGACGCTGGGGCATCAGATTTAAAAGTATTTCCTTTATCTCAGGAATGTGATCTTTCCAGGCTTGTAGATGGTTTTATCTGTATCAGCCAGAGGTTGTTCTATTCCTGTTCTTTTGCAGGAAACAGGATATCACTAGCCAGGCCAGTCTTTATTGTCCATCCCCAAATACGTTTAAGAAGGTAGTGATGAACTACTTTCTTTGAATCTCTGCAGTCCATGTGGTGTTGTTTACAAACGTAAAGATAGCCATAGTCTTATATGACCATAGTGCTGCTCTCTCATTAGAGAGAGAGGACAGCTGCTGCTTTAACCAAAGAGTCACCACACCTTGGGTAGGGAGAGAGGTTGAGAAGTAGAGTTTTCAAAATAACTGCAGTGAGAGGATTGACCCCACACTGTTGGCATCACTCTGTATCACAAACCAACTGTCCAGCTAACAGCGACAGTGAAGGCGTGATGACATTGTTCCAAATCAGGTTTCAAGTAGAACTTGCAGGACCCCCCTCACCCCTCTGCTCCATATTTCTGGTCCCCTAAGTGGTAAGTGGTAGAGGTTGCATGTTTGGAAGGTGCTCTCGAAGGAATCTTGGTACAGTTTTGTAAATGGTTCACATTGTTGTTGTTGTATGTCAGTGGTAGAGGGACTGAGTATTAAAGGTGGTGAATGGGATGCAAATTAAGCAAGGAACATAAGAGTGAAGAAATAAGTCATTGATCCCTCAAGTTTGCTCTGCCATTCAATAAGATTATGGCTGACTCTTTTGTATTTTGTATTTTGAATTCTACATTTCCATCTGCTCCTAATAACCCTTGATTCCCTTCATAAGAAGAATCTATGCAAAGAAAAGCCATATCAGATTGGAAACATTAACACTGTTTCTCTGTTCATAGATGCTGCCAAACTAATCTGGTTTCTCTAGAACTTGCTGGGTTTTTTTGTAAAACGCTATCTACCTTCCTCTTAAACTATTCAATGAGCCTGCCTCCACTAATTTCTCCTCATCACTGTCCTTAAAGAGCCACATCTAATTCTTAAACTGTGCTGTCTAACTTGCACTTCAGAGGAAACATCCTTTCCTTGTCCACCTTGCCAAGGTCATTCAGCATCTTCTATCCTTCAGCCAAGTAAGTTCCCCCTCATTCTCCTAACTTCCAAGTGGACTACTTTGGCCTGGATGATGTTGATCTTCTAGAGTGGTGTCACTTGTGCAGGCAAGTTATTCCATCACACACCTGACTTGTGTGTTATAGATTGTGGACAGGCTTTTGAGAAACAAGAACTGAGTAACTCACCACAGATTCTGTCTCTGATCTGCTTTCGTAGTCACCGATATGGCTAGTCCTGTTTCAGTTTCTTGTCAATGGTAATCACCAGGAGAAAGTGTGGACTGCAGATGCTGGAGATCAGAGTCAAAAAGTGTAGTGCTGGAAAAGCACAGCCGGTCAGGCAATACCCGACAAGCAGGAGAGTCGACATTTCGAACATAAGCTCTTCATCAGGGTTACTGATGAAGAGTTTATGCTCAAAGCATCGACTCTCCTGCTCCTTGGATACTGCCTGACCGGCTGCGCTTTTCCAGCACCACACGTTTTGACAGTGGTAATCTCAGGATGTTGGACAGTGGGGGTTCAACAATGGTAATAGCATTGAATGTCAAAAACAAATGGTTGGATACTCTCTAATTAGGGATGGTCATTGCCTGGCATTTATATGCCATAAATGCTACCTTGCGCTTCCCACCCTGTGCTTGAATATTACCCAGGTCTTGTTGCACAGATATGAGCTGCCTCAATATCTGAGGTGTCACAAATGTGCAGGCATTGTTGTGTGAACATCCCTATGTCTGACTTTATAATGGAGAGAAAGTCATTGATGAAGCAACTGAAGATGGTTAGGCATAACACTCCTGAGTGATGTCACACAGGACATGATTGACCTCTAACAAGTACTGGCATCTTCCTTTATCCTTGGCATGCTCGTGGTGATCCTCAGTCCCCCAAACCCAGGAACCCATTGCTCCAGTTTTGAGGGGCTGCTTGATGCTACACTTGATCAAATTTGCGTTGATGTCAGGGGCAGTTAATCTCACCTCAGCTTTTGAGTTGTCTATGCTTGGAACATAGTTGTTATGAGATTAGGTACCTGATGGCTGTCAAGGAACACATAGAATAAGAGTTGATAAGCAACTGATTATAATTTATGGGATCCATGTATTTTTAATTCCAATTAAATAGGGATGTTGAACCTTGGGATTTGTTCTGAGAATAAGAACAGCAAATTGGCTTGTGTTATTGGTTACAATGCACAATGGATTGCAACACATTTACTTGGGCAATTTCCTGGTTGACCAAAACTTCAGCAACAGAACTGAAAAGACCAAAATTGTGGAATGTTCCAGAGATTTACCCCAAATAACAAGATCAAGACTTATTTTCTATTTATTTCTGTAGAGTCCTTTAGGAGCTCAAAATCACAAAACTCTTTCCCATCAATGATGTGCCCTTTAAGATGCATAACTTGTTGAATGTAATGAACATTGTAATCAGTTTCTGCACAGCAAGACCCACCAAACATCAATAAGCTAATGACTGAGTATAATCTGTGCTTTAGTGATTCTTGATTAAAATTTAAATGTTAACTAGGACACCAGGCAGAGTACCCCTCATAATCCTCTTCAAAATTTTGCCATAGATTCTGTGAGGTCCATCTGAAAGAGCAGATAAATGTCAATTTAACATCTCGTTCAAAAGATCATGCATCCTACAGTTCAGGATTCCCTTTGTGTCTGACTAGATTCTGAACTAGATTTTGTGCTGACGTCTTCTAATTGTGATTTGAGCCTGCAACCCTTTGAGTCTGGGGGAAGCTGCTGCTGAGGACAAAAATGTGTACACACAAAGGGCAGGAAATCCAACTCCTTAGCACACATTTGTCTGGGGTTTGACTACTGTCTTTTGAACTCCAAAAGTCACCATGGCATAATGTTACAACCCCAGATAAGCCTTCAAGTTATTTTACAATCTAGTTATATTTTTAATATAGTCAACATATGAGACTGACGGCTCTTACTAAGAATGCAAAGCCACAAGATTATGTGGTTTTGAACAAATAATAATAAACTTCATTATACAACATAGGAACTGTAATGCAATCTACAATTATAAAGCTTATTTCTAACACCCATTATTAACACAGTAAATATGGAAAATAGACATTTATTAAACACGCCACACAATAGATCCTGCAGATTTCTCAGTGATTCTCTCCAAATATTAATGTCACACTGGGCCGTCAAATCTTATTAAATTTCACAAGTGATTCCAAGTCTTCACTTTAGCTGATCTGGCATTGAACCTCCCTCTCAGCAGCTGCTCTGTCATGAACTGGCTAAACAACAGCACCATTACAATCAATCACCCTCCTTTCCTGGGTTGACCTTCCCCTGGACCCTGAAGCTGGACTCTAATGCTTATTCACAAACATTATTACCGCTCTTTAACAACTAGGCACACCCAGTCACTGCAGCCCCTGGATTTTCCCCAAGCTCCTACTTCGCTCAATTGCCTCAAGCTTGTGAGCTTTTCAAAAACACCCTGCCCCTCTTTTAGCTGCTCTGAAGTATTAATGATTGCTGTCTTATTCTGAGGCCTTCCTGGTAAATTTCCCATCATAACATCCAAGAAGAACAATGTGAGAGATGATTGCCCTTCGATAATGTCATTCTCACTGAAATCTGCCAAGTGTTGCAGCCAGAAGTAAAGTTTCAGACCTTCCTAATCACACTCACAGCCACCAGGACTGCACTTTGTGATGACAGCCTTCTATGCTTAGGGCTTTTTACCAAGTGGAGATATTTGCCAAATCTTGCAGTCTGCCACTAGCTACTGATACGGGGAAATCATTGGGATTCTATGTTCAAACAGGCTTAACAAATTATCATTCTCTCTTGTTAGGTGAAACTGACACATGGCTGCATGAGGATTTCAGGTTTCCCTGTGCTCCAGGATGTTATTGGCATGTGTGCCATTTTGCAGGCAATGCGTGTCAATGCTGTCTGGGCTGTACAGGGAGAACTGATTTGAATGTGATAGCACTAACCACTAACCCAATTATGTTTGTTTGAGTTAATATATATTGAATGGGTTGACCAAACTTTCTTAACATTATAACCAATCCCTTTGCCTGCAGCACCTATAATTGACACCCAAGAGTGTTGCTGACTATATTCTAGGTATCTCTGCACTTATTTCATAGAATGTATTAGTCTCATTGAGGTTACTTTATTCCCCTTTCCAGTCACTGAGATGGACACTGAAACCTCTAACTCCACATCATTTTACTAATGATAATCACAGACCAGTTGAGCATGGAGTAAGTGAAATCACTAACAGTTAATGAATGATGCCGCTTAGTGTGCTGGAAGCTTAATAGGTACCTGCGTGCTGTTCATGTTTCCTCACACATTGTAATATACCATCATGGAGCTGAAGTCACTGTCTGTCTTAGTCTAATTGTGTGCACCAGTTCTGGCATTGATGTATCATGTCACAACCATAAAAAGTGTGTTGTCAGTGTAATCCATGAATTACACATTTCTTTAGCTTGTTTGTAGTCCCTTTTTATTTTTAAGGCTTTTCAATTTTAATATTACCAATAGCAAAGTTTTAGTATTAAATAGGATAAAGATTAGTTTATCTCCAAAATTACTGTAGTTATTCCACTAAAAATGTCAAGGTTATTAGCCAAACATGTGTAATTGATGATTAGAAGCAGGAAAGAATAAAGAATATTTATAAAGATTAAAGTCTCTAAATTTATTAGCTACTGTTAGTTGTTCGAAGATTCTCTTACCAAACGAAAGAGTTGAAAGCTTGATGCAGCCGTGATGGCTTCTGCCATTGCACAGTTGAACTCAATACATATGCAGGATTTGGAAAGGAGGGAGAGGTTATTTTGATTGTCCCTAGTTTTGTGGTTAAGGAAATTGCCAATTTTTGAAACTCTTTCTGCAGAATAGCAGGTGATTTCTGAATACCTTCCCCTTTGTCCTCTTTTTGGCTGAGAAACCACACTGTCAGAATTTTGCTGGGAAGTTCTGTACAAAATGGTTACAAATGTCTTATACAAGATCAAAACACAGAACGGCTGCTAGACCATTCTGCGATTTCTTGATGGACCTTGCTTGCACATTAGGTACTGATTAGCTTCGGCATGGTGAATACATAATCCAGTTATTGTCTTGTCATTGAGCTAATTAACCGGCTTAACTGTCTCAGCCATTGGCTTGGATGGATTTAATTGTCAGGTTTTTGTGATGATAAGAAAACTACTCACACCTCGAGGGAAACTGTTGTCAATAGGTTTCTGTTTGTCCTTGGAAACGTGTAAAATTTCAAAATGTCTGTTGTGATTTCTTCTTGAGCCTGGCACAGTCTAGTCCCAGTACCAGCTTATTTCACAATGTGATCATTAGGAGCCCTCTTGTAAATTCTTTATCATTTTAAAGTCAGATTGTCTCTTTTACAAACAATGGAATATATGTTAGCATGGTTATAACAATTGATCGGGCCTCCCAAAGTGGGCATCCACCACTCCCTTGATTTGGGGATCTGAAGCTTATTGAAGGATGTGATACACCAGCAGTGGGCATTTGGAATGACTCTAAGACATAGCAATTTAGGGAAGCCATGACTCTAATGGACACTCGCTTCAGATAACAACCGATAAAACTGGAGCTCATCTTTTCTGGCATCATGACATGCAAATCAGTCACAGTCACTCAGGACAGGGGTTTTCCAGAGTGATTCCAATGCCCTAACATCCACAGGAAGCTTATCTTTTATCTGTGTAACTGGCCATGTGGGAACCTTGGTATCTCTGCTGCTGGCTGCCTCTCTGTAATCTCCTGCTCCTCCCTCTTTCAGCAGACAGTTATCTCTCCACCCTTCAGGCTGTCTGCCTGTATTCCTGATGAAGGGCTTTTGCCTGAAACGTCGATTTTACTGCTCCTCGGATGTCTGCCTGAACTGCTGTGCTTTTCCAGCACCACTCTAATCTAGACAGTTGCATGCAGGTGGCCAGTTCCCACAGCTTCCTCCACCTTAGGCTTTCTGCCTTGCTGGAGGACACTGCCATTAGCTGCTGCTAAACTACCCAGCCTCCTCCTTCCGTCTTCTTAGGTTTCTGTCTGCTGAGTCTCCAGTCAGGAGCACAATGACACGAAGGAAGTTTCAACTCGAAATGAGTGGCTGCCAGACTGCTTTCAACCAACAGATGAAAACCGCTGAGTGCAGCAAGAAAAACACCTGCTGCCCCATCGCTGCCCTTCAAAAGCTGCTGAGGCTCACATCTTCCATGTCTCCTGTGCGCTGTAAAATTCAAAGGGGCCTTTAAAATTGTGTTTTATTGCTTCATTAATGAGCTGAAGTGCTTTCCAGTTGTGTACTCTGAGAATGTGAGCAATGTCTCCTTGTGGCTTGCTGTCTGCCACTTGAAAGATTCGAGCTGAGAAGCTGAGCTGAAGTCATCTCCTGTGGTTTTTGGCCTCCCATCCCACATCCAGTGATGTCCATTTCTGAGGAATCAAATCTGGGTCAGGATTTTTCAATGGCTCTTGCTCTAAAGCCCTCTTGGAGATTTAGTCTGACCATCTTTTTAAGTGTTTGCAAATGAAAGTGTCTGGACTGTGGAAATGCATTTCCCAGTGGAAATCTCCCATAATCCTATGTTATGAAGTGATGGAATTGAATGTCTTAGACCGAGGCATTTGTTACCTTGAGAATCACTTCATAAAAGAATGAAGAATAGAGGATGGGAATGTTAATTAATTCATAGATTAATGTGTAAGTGGAATAAAAGATGGAAAGATTTCATTGGTAATGGTTGTTAAAGGTTATTGACTGGCAGCTACAGTGAGAACAAAGTGAATCTCTCTTGTATTGTGTCCCTGTCTCATTCGGATGCATTATATGACGTTATCATGGTGATTCAGAGAAGGATCAGCCACATTTTATGAGCAATTATTATTGCAAGGTCATCTATCATCTCCCTGAGATTATGTGGACCCCTGATGCTGTTCTTTGCTGCTGTGTTCCCCTCCCCCATTATCTATATAGCTCACTAACAACAAAATAAAACAGCACTGCAAATGAAATCAGTTCCCAGGAATCATGTAACACCTTCAGAAAAGAGATTCCCAAGACATTGAACATTTTCACACGTGGTGAACAGCTTTGTATCACCATCCATGGCACTCTAGGTTTGTCTTTTTTTAAATACAATTCAAAACCACAAATGACCAAATTGAACATATTCATCAAGCCGTTGGAATATTCCTCCAGTCCTGTGATAGCCTCTCCCTATCCAGGGCTCCTCTTAATCTCCAACTCTTTTAGGCTCAGTGGCTAGCACTGCTGCCTCACAGGGTTTGACTTCACCCTCGGGCAACTGTCTGTGTGGAGTTTGCAGGTTCTCCCCCTGTCTGTGTGGGTTCCAGTTTCCACCCACAGTCCAAAGATGTGCAGGTCAGGTGGATTGGCCATGCTAAATTGCCCCATAGTGTTCAGGGATGTGCTGCTAGGTGAGTTAACCGTGGGAAATGTGGGGCTACAGGTAGAGAATAGGATGTTCTTTCGTGGTGTGGGAGCGGTGGGGAATCAGTGCAGATTTGATGGACCAAATGGTCTCCATTTGCACTGCAGAGATTCTATGATTTTGTTACTCCTCCTAATGGTTTGCACTTTAACTTAGTGCCAACTTTTGCCAACAACAATCCATCAGTGCAAGGTTCAAGTGGAAATGTTCATTGTTGTTTGTGTGGTATTCACAATTCCTCAGGTATGAAATCCATCTATACTTCAGCTGCAAGACATGAGTAACATGATAAGTGGAAAATAATTTTTGACCCACACAAGTGCCAAGCAACAATCAAATCCGACTAAAGAGATCCTAACCATCTCCTTCGATGTTCAATTGCCCCATTGTTGAATTGCCTGAGGATTGCTATTGATCAGAAATGTAACTGGAGCAGAGATGTTCATACCTTAGGTACAAAGCCAGTTCAGAGGTCAGGTGCTAAAGCAAAATACCACAGAGACTGTAAATCTGAAATAAAAATTGAAATACTGCATAAACTCAGTCTGACAGTATCTATGGGAGAGAAACACAGTTAGCAGTCTGGATTTCTGCACTCGTGTAATTTAAAAATAGAAGGTAGGACCCCTGACTGTCTGAATTTTCACTGGCAACAATCTAAGAGTATTGAGTCTACACCTTACACACCTGGATAAAAGCAAATTACTGCGGATGCTGGAATCTGAAACCAAAAGAGAAAATGCTGGAAAATCTCAGCAGGTCTGCCAGCACCTGTAAGGAGAGGAAAGAGCTGATGTTTCGAGTCTAACTGACCCTTTGTCAAACCTTATACGCCTGACCTGGTCGGCTACATTGTAGTAAAAGCATCTCACAGTGCCCTCTTGTGGAGTTGGGCCATCTGCTCTTTGATTCGGACCTTGAGAGGAATCATGAACAATAGTCTAGCTTTGGGAACCTTTTGAATAGTAAACAGAAAAGTAGTTACTAATATCTGTCACACCTCTTCCAAGCCTCCATTGCCCTTTCATTCCAACTCAGCGCCAACTCATCTGCCTCCACTGACTTTCATGATGTCAATTTATAGCTCCTCCATGCCCATTCATCCAGAGTACAATTTTTTCTAAATCGATGAGCTCCATAATACTAATGCAGAACTACTTAGAACAAAAAGTACATTTACAAATCTTGTTTTGAAGAAAAGCTGCTGTCTCTACAACGTTATCGAGGTATCCATCAGTCAGACTATAAAAGTATCAAAAACAGAGGTTTCAACCACTTCACACCTCTTAGTCATGCATGAGTCTTTGACACAAACTCATCCAAAGTTCTGCTGTCTCACACTAACTCAGCAGTTCCATTCAACAATTACCCCTCTATATCCTTGCCCCCATCTATCCATATAACATTCTGCAGTTTTACAACCCTCTCTAACATTTCTACATGACACCAATTCTGTCCTCTTCCACAATCTCAATTCTTAGTCATTGGAACATGTTTTCAACTACTTGGGCTCCACTCTGGAATTTACACCCTAAATGTCCATGGCTTTTCACCTTTCTTACCTTCTTTAATACCCTTCTGAAACTTACGTTTAATTTGCTCTAACGTGTGGTTCAGTGTCAAAATATGTTTGATCATTGTATTTCCATAATGCTCTGAAGCAATTTACCACGCTAAAGGTGCTTTATAAACACATGTTGGTGTTATTGATGTCAATTTTACTTTGATCAGGGCTATTTTAATATAGTGGCCTGAATGCAAATTAGATTTGAGAAGTTTAATAAAGATGGAGAAGGATAGTTTAAAAGAGACTGAATATTTGCAGTGTCAGAGAGGTTAAGGGTAGATATAAAAAGGAAGACCTGATGATGGAAGTTTGAAATGAAAAGAAGACAACACTTGAGTGAGAGAAGGCTACAGTACTAGCTAATTTAGAAGTCAGGAAAAGAAATTAAATGGTCAGCATGTTAATGGAAATAGGATTAAGTGAGCAATAAGTAGTCTCAGAATAGTTTAATATTAGAGAACACATGAGAAGAAAAAATAGAAAAACCTATTATTTCAGGAATGGTACACAAAGTGCTTTCCAATGTTCTACTGTGTTAAAGGTGGTATATAAAGATAATGTGTTGTTGTTGTTAGTTGTGAATCTTAAATAAATCATGCTGGCCTTGGTTCAATGTGGACATTTTGGTGGAAATAACCTCAAGTTACCAAAGAACCAGGCCGACATAAGATCTTAATCTCACAGTAAGTGAAAAGTTGGCTGCAGCTACTTAGAAACAGTTGAGTGTGGCCTCAGTTATATCACCAGCTGTTTACCAGTATGAAATGATGCCTTTGTGACATGTGTAAACCCTGCCATTATGATGAAATTGACATGAGAATAGTGTTAAAGCTCACCCCAGGAACACAGTTCTCTTGAATTTTCATCAATATTGTATCCTGTAGGCCTTTGTGCTGATCCTGTGGCTTCTTTAAATGATTGGACTCCTTTAAAACCAGACTCTCAAGCATCCATACGAATATAGGCATTTGCGCTTGTGGCAATGCTGTCAAATCTGCTCGACTGAATCAATAACCAGATTCTACAGCACATTAAGATGGAACAGTTTAATAACACAAACCCAGCACATCAGAACCTTGGTCTAAAACACAAGTGCAATTCATACCTTGTGACATCCATCGCATAGAGGAATAGGTAACTAATTTAGTTACGGATGCACTGCACCCCTCCTAGGATGCATTACACTAAGAAACAGAATGTCACCTGGTCAGAAAGGTTTCATGATACCCAAGGACAACCAAGCAAAGATCACCGAGTATTTATTCCTCCTTACTTTGTACACATACCTCGAGGCAAACGGTAGGAATCGAAGCCTTCTCCCGATCCATGACATTTACGTGGTACAGAGGAATGCCAAGCCATGCATGTGATGTGAAAGAGGAGGCGATGCTGGTCTTTAATCTGCAACACCTACATATAGCTGAGTTGCTTGAGGCCAAATGAATACCCTGCACTGACCTTGTAAACAGTTTAGTTGAGAAGGTGAGACATGGAGCATCAACATCTCAACACATTTAACTGACAGGTCTATCGAAATGATCTTATGTTTTGAAATATAAACTGGTTTTTAAGAATTTTATTTTTTCTGACTAGATTAAGTATTAATGGAATGAATATTCGTATAATGTTTGTATACAGTTTAGATTAGATTAGATTAGATTAGATTAGATTAGATTACAGTGTGGAAACAGGCCCTTCGGCCCAACAAGTCCACACCGACCCGCCGAAGCGAAACCCACCCATACCCCTACATTTACCCCTTACCTAACACTACGGGCAATTTAGTATGGCCAATTCACCTAACCTGCACATCTTTGGACTGTGGGAGGAAACCGGAGCACCCGGAGGAAACCCACGCAGACACGGGGAGAACGTGCAAACTCCACACAGTCAGTCGCCTGAGTCGGGAATTGAACCCGGGTCTCTGGCGCTGCGAGGTAGCAGTGCTAACCACCGTGCCGCCCAGATATTTACACAACTCAAAGTAAGTCTGAAGAAGTCATGCCAAATTCGAAATGTTATCTCTATTTCTCTCTCAACAGATGCTACCAGACCTGCTGAGTTTCTCCAAGTACTCCTTGTATTTGTTTCAGTTTTGCAGTATCTTCAGTATTTTGCCTTTATACAAAGTAAGGAGAAAGTGAGGTCTGCAGATGCTGGAGATCAAAGTTGAAACTTTATTGCTGGAACAGCACAGCAGGTCAGGCAGCATCCAGGGAACAGGAGATTCGACGTTTCGGGCACAGGCCCTTCCTGAAGAAGGGCCTGTGCCCGAAACGTCGAATCTCCTGTTCCCTGGATGCTGCCTGACCTGCTGTGCTGTTCCAGCAATAAAGTTTCAACTTTATACAAAGTAAGCTCATGCTTGGGAGAAAAGTGAGCATTAAAATATTTTTTATTTATATTTAATATTACTTCTGTAACATTTAGAAGATTGCTATCGTCATGAATATCCACGAAATCTTGGAGCCAAATTTCCTTAGTGTAGGACAGTATCTGCCTGTAGGAGACAGTGAGGTCTGCAGATGCTGGAGATCAGAATTGAGAGTGTGTTGCTGGAAACGTACAGCAGGTCAGGCAGCATCTGAGGAGGAGGAGAATCAATGTTTCGAGCTAGAGCCCTTCATCAGGAATGTATCGGCCTGTACCTGACTCCAGTTTCACACGTTGGTTTGAGTTCATGGCAATGAAGGCATCCATTAGAATCTTTACAGTGTGAAAGCAGGCCATTTGGTCCATTGAGTACACACTGACCCTCCAGAGAGCAGCCCAACCTTGCATTCCCCATGTCTGATCCATATAGCCTGAACATCCCTGAAAACTATGGGGCAATTTAGCCAGGCCATTCCACCTAACTTGCACATCTTTGGACTGTGCAAAGAAACAGGAGCACCCAGAGAAAACCTACACCAACACAGGGAGAATGTGCAAACTCTGCACAGTCACCCAAAGTTGGAATCAAACCCAGATGCCTGATGCTGTGAGGTAGCAATGCTAACAGCTGAGCCACCGTATTGCCCTCGATGAATATATGTCATTGGTGTCACTCACATGCCTGTTATCACTCCATTATGCGAGAAGCAAACACATAACTATGTTGAAGTTTGTATTGTGAGCAAATTAATGTTGAGAAATGCCATAAGCTCTACCACTAGCTGATGTAAATTGGAGTTTGTGGAACTTCGATCTCGAAGAAATGACTGCTAACATCCAGTCCTCCTCAAAGTCTTAGTGACAATATCCATTTTATCAATATGATCTGCAATTTATTGCTAACATGCAGTAAACTAGAACCAATAAAATACTAGAGGCTTTTCCAGTTAGGCCAGAAATGGCTTCCCTTTGTCACACTAGACCAAACAGAGCCCCAGGAGTATCCTGTACTTAAAGTCTTTGCCCATGTAACATAGAAGGCAGTGGTGTGTATTAGAATGGACTGCCCATACTCACATAGTGAGTAATGGACTGCCCATACTCACATAAGACCATAAGACATAGGAGTGGAAGTAAGGCCATTTGGCCCATCGAGCAGTGGGTATGGAACAGTGCACAGTGGACTGCCCATACTCACATAGTGAGCTATGGTGTGAGATCTTCCGACGCCATTTTAAATCACCAGCTCATACAGCACAGTCAGCAGCAGGGGAGAGCTGAAGATTTAAGAGCTCAACAGAAGAAACTCTTCACAAAGGGTGGAATCCTGAACAAAGATGAATACTCCAGTGAATGCATTTCAGACCTGGTAAAAAAAAGTGTTGTGACAGAAGAGGTAGCAACTCCCTGAAGAAAGAAAAAAATTAGTAACACCAAAGCAAATACAAACTGCACCACTGATGTGTCGACTCAACCAGTCAATGAAGAGACTTCCTTGCCCCATGCAGGAGACCTGTCATTGTTCTCAGCCATAAATGACATGCTCGACCTGCCAGGAGCCATTGGAGGCTGGGAGAAAGGATGGAGGAGTCCTTCGATGTTCTCACCCATTTATTGGCTGTTTCCATGGGAAGAGCCGTGGCTGCCTTGGAGACTGGGTCCAGCAGAATGCTCAGGGGTTGCCAGACATGTGCTTGGATCTGCACTCCCACATTTTAGTCACTGGTGCTCAGCATCTGTGGTAAGGCAATAGGAACTTGAGTGACCTTGGCCTCACTATAAGTCGAAGAGTGTGGTGCTGGAAAAGCACAGCCGGTCCAGCAGCATCCGAGGAACAGGAGAATCAATGTTTCAAGCATAAGCCCTTCATCAGGAATGAGGGGATGGCCCAAGGGGGCTGAGAGATAAATGGGAGGGAGGGTGGGGCTGGGAGAAGGCAGTTGGGAATGCGATAGGTAGATGAAGTCGTGGGATGATGGTGATAGGTCGGAGAGAAGGATAGAGCAAATTGGTGGGAAGGAAGATTGACAGGTAGGACAGGTCAAGAGGGCAGTGCCGAGTTGGAAGGTTGGATCTGGGATAAGGTGGGGCGAGGGGAAATGAGGAAACTGGTGAAATCTACATGGATCCCGTGTGGTTGGAGGATCCCAAGGCGGAAGATGAGACATTCTTCCTCCAGATATCAGGTGGTTAGGGTTTGGTGGTGGAGGAAGCCCAGGACCTGCATGTCCTTGGCGGAGTGGGATGAAGGGGAGATGTTAAAGTGTTCGGCCATAGGTCAGTGGAGTTGTTTTGTGTGTGTGTCCTGGAGATGTTCTCTGAAACATTCCACAAGAAGGCATCCTGACTCCCCCAATGTAGAGGAGACCACATTGGGAGCAACGGATACAGTAGATTACGTGTGTGGAAGTGCAGGTAAACCTCTGATTGATGTAGAAGGCTCAGCCTCTTCCTCTACAAGTACCTCTTCCTCATAGAGAGATAGGTAGTGCCAGGCATCCACAGGGAGGTGGAGTGACACACAGATACACCAGTAATTTCTCCTCAGGTGGCTTCAGGTTTGTTCTGCCCCCATTGCCCCCTGTCTGTGATACTGAAGCCTGCATCAGGCCAAGCTGAGGCATCCGTGCATCTGGATTAGAGACTTTTCACAGGTTCTGGGCCCTATAGGCCAAAAGGCACCAGAGGCGATGGCTCAAGTCTTCCAACTCAACAGAGTCAACCAGAGAACAAATTCCCTCCACCCCAGCTCTGGATGTCAAGGCTGTACCTAGGCATACCCACAGGGAAGTCATTCGGAGCAAATTGTGACCTGAATATGCCAAGTACACATTCTGGTTTCCTTTGTCAAGTTTCTTGAGCTTGTTTGTCACGTTTGGTAAGAAAGTGGGAGGCTGAATACTAATGAGGTGAGCTGTTCCATCAACAAAACATTTAACAAGCCTTAAACCCCATTAACTGGCTACTTGCTGCTGTCAAATGAAAATCTTGCCATGACGCTTGTGAATAACATTAAAAAAGTCTGAGTTACTCCTGACATCGAAATGGGCCATGCTGGACTTCTCATCTGACTCCTCTACAAATTTTGCTAGAGGCCACATTGCTGAGATATCTAGGATTCTGCCCAACCAGTTGACAGGCTATTCAGCTCCTGTCTCGGTGTGCTAGTGTTCTAGAGTGCTGGCCTACTTCGTTTAACTTACTCTATGCAAAGTGTGTTGTGATAAATTCTAATGAGGCACTGCTATACAATGAAATAAAACATCTCTCTGATTGCTGAAGGCAGGTCATTAGCGAAGTCACTGTTGAGGGAAACTGGACAAACCCATTTTAGCGAACATAGAATAAAGAAATTCCCACAACTACTCAGCTGCAAAAGTCAATGCCACCGAAATCACCCACCTTAAAGCTCTACAACTTATTCATTGTGAACAAGATCGGTTCCTTTTAAAACATAATTATATTTGGACTGGGGAAAGGTATCCATGAGAGAAGGGATCCATTTTAAATTCATATAATCAACTCAAAGGAAAGGTCAATTACAGGAGAGGAGCCAGTTTATCTCTCCTTGGTCAGGACCCTTTGAGCATATCACATCTATGATATTAGGAACTCTCAGCCGGGGACCAGTTATAACAGCCTTTGCAATCAAGAATTCTCACTCTTCAGCAGGAAGGCATGCCTGGATCTCAAATTTCTTCAAATAATAGGAGTTAACCCACGCAAATGTAAAGAACATCTGGTTGAGGAACAGACAATCAAAGGACAGATGGTGGAATATTTCATAGGACTCCTGAGACTCTCAACTGAACAAAAACAAAAACTAAAATCAGCTGAAATGAGCTATATTGATTTATGAAATTTGTTTTACAATGTCAATGAAATGACTACACTGGATTGGCACATATGTCTTCCACTGCTATAACACTGAAGAGGACTCATACTTTAAATGCCAGCAAAGTTTGTGAGGAAAAACAAACACTGAGATAGCCAGTGAAAGACATACTCCACTTGAGCCAATTGATGAATCCATAATTGATGCAGCTTGGAGTGCAACTCAGTGAACAAATAGTTAAGACAGATTCAAGACTGATATTCAATACTGAGGTGACTTAGAAGAGGCATGTTCAAGGAGGGTATTTAATTTCTTCATCTTCCCTGCAAGATAAAAATGGGAGAGATCATGCCAAACTGGACGCTATCCTCAATTTGCAGAACCACGGATGTGAAGGTGTTGGTTTCCCCATTTGCTGAGGGTGAACAAAAGAGTCCAAACCAAACAAGTAAAAGTTTACAACACAAATCTACAGGTGCATTGAGATTAAAGGTCTGCTGCACAGACTGAAGATGTGGTGTTCACAATTCCATGGAAGCCATCATTGAGAAGAATTACCAAGGTCCAATTACTCAAAATAATGCAAAGAAGCAGTTGCCCATTTAGCAGGGGAGATGTCCTCTGGTTAGAAATCCAAGAATTAAACATTCTTCAGTTTATTGGGCACTATCGACCTCAGACTGTCCCCCAGTTTTCCAGGTGGTCTGGGAGAAACCTTCCAATTACCTGTATTTGTAAAGTAGACTTGGGGGAAAACGGAATAATGGTACATGTGATTAAGTATACAAATATATTATCTCAACAAAAGATGCAAACGCAGGGGGAAGATATGTATGGAGCTGAAAGAGTTAATATTGAGGTATACCAACGGCACTACCCACAGTGATGCTGTCATATGGACTTGTAGGCAAAACAACTCAAAGAAGTGAAACTTCACATCTGGCCTTCCTCTAACAGTTTGAAACAATGTTTATCATATGGTATAACCTGGAACTAGCTACTAACATGCAATAAACTAAATGTTGGCAACTACAAAAGACTCTTCTACTTAGAGCAGGAAGTGGTTTTCCTTTAGTCCAAGCGGACTCTGTAATTTCCTACATTTTGACAGTGGCAGCCACATTGATCATGAGCATCGGCGCATACAGTGTAGTGAGTGCCAGTGTGTATTCAACAGTGTAGATTGCTAGGGGCAGGATTTCAATTCCTTGGCTCGGCAGTGAAACAAAAAACAAATCCTTTGGCAGGAAAGGTGCAAGCAATCTTGAGATGGGCTGCTGCTTATAGTATAGCTGACTGATGACAGGATTAAATACCTCCGCAAATATAATTCATACAAGGCTCAGACAAGTGGACTTGATTTAAGCAATGAGTGAAATATAATCAGCACAATTGTGCTGCATAGCAGAAGTTTGACATTTCTTGTTCAATACACATCAGTTCTTTCTCTCCTCTGGGGCCAGCTCATGGGCAAAAACAGTTTTTAAGCTTCTCAGACAGCGGTAGAGTCTTTTCTTGCTGAAAGTATGCTATCATAGGACATAGGCCTGTCATGCACCAATAAAGATATTCTCCCTTCAGTATGTCCAGTTAGTCCTCCACTTGGATTGGATTGTGATCAGTGACTCACTGTGTACGAGTGAGCAGGTGCAGACGAAAGACAGGTGTAGATAGTCTGCAGTAAACAGTGCAAGCTTCACCAAGCTCTGCCTGATGGAGAGTTCAATGCAAGAAAAAAATCATTGAGGGCTGGCAAAAAATTCGGCAATCACTGGTAGGTGTTCCAATGTAGCAATGCGAGTAGCTGGTGCTGCGTTAAGGTTGCCATTTCCACCCTCTGCCTTCAATACCTTCACTGGATTTGCCGTGTCAGTGGAGATTGGCAGTACTCAATTATAGGTAAAAACAATGACTCAATTATATGCAAGTATGTGAATGTATGGCTTAGTCTTTGTGGTGAATTTATGTATTATGGATTTTGTTGACCCTAACTAATCTTACCCAACTTTAGGATCTGTAAGACCATAAGAAATAGGAACAGGAGTAGGCTCTTCGTCCCCAATGAGCATGTTCTGCTATTCAAAAGGCTGATCTGACGATCCTCATGTCCACTTTCCTGCCTTTTGCCCATAGCCCTTAATTCCCCTAATGATCCAGAATCTGTCGCTCTCAGCCTTAAAAATACACAAGGACTCTGCCCTTACAGCTCTCTGTGGCAAAGAGTTCCAAAGATTCTCAATCCTCAGAGAGAAGAAATTCCTCCTCATCTCAGTCTTAAATTGGTGTCCCTTAATTCTAAAACTATGTCCTTTTGTCCTAGATTCTCCCATGAGGCAAAACATCCTCTCAGCATTTATCATGTCAAGCCCCTTGAGAATCCAATATGTTTCAACAAGATCACCTCTCATTCCTTTAAACTCCAGTCAGTAGAAATCCCAACCTGTTAACCTTTACTCATGAGACAATCCCTTTGTACTGAGGATCATCCAAGTGAACCTTGATAGCCAAGCACAGACTAGGTAAAGGATCATAAAGGATCAACCACGTGCAGGTGCTTTGTGGAGATAGTATGACAAGGTTGTGGGGGGGGGTAGTGATGGAAGAGAAGGAATTCTAACAGTCTGATTTGCTGATTTGATGCTTTTTCATTTCACAATATTGCTTTCCTCAGACTCTTAAATGTTCTGGTTGTTTCATTAGTTTGAATCATTATTCTGGTGTAGTTTATAGAAAAGTCACAATAATATTGCTTTCAAAATAAAAATGATAACTAAACAAATGCGAAGTCTTCATTCCCCAAAGTGAGTCGGTCTGTTATTTGTATAACACAGTGAAATCTTTGTATTTTCCAGACTCGTACAAAAGGTAGGCAGCATTGAGAGAAATTCTCCTGTGCCAACGTCATAACCCTGTGTACTGAATCAATACATTCTGATTCTGGTTATCAAGAAAACGTTGCATCTCATTTACCAAGAATAGAGCAAGTGAGACAGGTTACCATAGCGATCGATGAGCCAAGAGTTCAGTTACCTAGAAACGGAAATGCTTCCCTCTAGTGGTGCATCCATCCTTTGTTTAAAGAATTACATTTTCAAGCTTAAACTCAAGGGTGGTGTGGAGCCCCCATCAAACCCATCTTGAATACACACAGCTGCAGTTTTAATGGAGGAGATTTCAAAGCAACAAGTAACTAAACGCCTCTCATGAAGCAGAGCAAGTATTTAATTATGCTAATGAGTCTTCATGCTTCAGATTTTAATGATCTTTTCAATTTAATGACAACATATTTCTGAGGACTTGGCAGACCAAGCAGGTGAAGAGAGGTTTGAATGGCTAGACCTAACAGATTAATCTTTCCCAATTATGCTTGTGAGCCAAGAGGAACAAGGGTGCTTCCCCATGAAGCCCCAGACGACCTGGCTTCCCCCACTTCTTGATTCTCTAACCACCGATCCAGCACCCTCTCATAACACAAAGACTCTGTAAACTACACCATCTTTAAACTCCCCTATTATGTCTCCAGCCTTCATTTCCACCTTTAGCCATCCATTGTGGACATATCCACCACCTAGCTAGCCAGACTCTCAATCCCTGGAGATAATGAGGGCTGCAGATGCTGGGAAGTCAGAGTCAATATAGTGTGGAGCTGGAAAAAGCACAGAAGGTCAAGCAGCATCAGAGGAGCAGGAGAATCGACATTTTCAGGTCATCAGGACTCGAAATGTCAACTCTCCCGCTCTCCTGATGCTGCTTGACCTGCTGTGCTTTTTTCAGCTCCACACTTTATCGACTCTGACTATCAATCCCGCCTGCTTCCAGCTAGGAAGTGGAGAGATACAGTGAAGTAGGGAGGGTCTGTCATCAAATTCAGCAGCACTTCCACATTGTCTGTGTTTTCAGATTTCCATTATACTCGGACCCCACCTTGCCACCAACTCTCTCTGGGCGGCACGGTGGCACAGTGGTTAGCACTGCTGCCTCACAGCGCCGGAGACCCGGGTTCAATTCTCGCCTCAGGCGACTGACTGTGTGGAGTTTGCACGTTCTCCCCGTGTCTGCGTGGGTTTCCTCCGGGTGCTCCGGTTTCCTCCCACAGTCCAAAGATGTGCAGGTCAGGTGAATTGGCCATGCTAAATTGCCCGCAGTGTTAGGTAAGGGGTAAATGTAGGGGTATGGGTGGGTTTCGCTTCGGCGGGGCGGTGTGGACTTGTTGGGCCGAAGGGCCTGTTTCCACACTGTAATGTAATCTAAAAAAAATACTGGAGTCAATGTATCAGCATACATAATGAAGTTATTAATTTAGTCTTTCTTGTTATAAAGTGCCAATGTACACTTATTGACCATTCATAAATGTCCTGCAAGTCAACTAATCAATATGCATTCAGAATCACATGGAGGCTGCACTAGGTTGTGTGGTACACTGCTTTCTCATATTGAACTATATGTTTTTCTACTAGAATTCAGTTGCTTTCATGGCCATTCCCTACCACTCCATTCCATCCTTTTCTCTATCGCGACTCATTGTCTTTACATAGATTTCTGTCTATATTAAATTGAATTTCAAAAAAGGTACTGAAGGGAGATGGGGAAAGAGCAAAGGAACGTGATCAGTTGGATAGTTCTGTCAAAAGGTCAGCACTGGGTCAATGATCTCCCTTTCCCTGTGCCTTTCCACATAGTTACATGGATCTGGAAAGTAAGGATTTGGATGGAAATGGCACACTTAATGCCTCAAAGTGGTTTGTAGTCAATAATGTACTTCTGACATGTCATCTTTGAAACCCATATCACTTCCATCTAAAAGGACAAGGGCAGCAGACACATCAGAATACCAGCACTTACAAATTCCCATCCAAGCCACTCACCCTGATGACTTGGAAATACGTCATTATTTCTTCTGTGTCCCTGTGTTAAAATGCTGGAACTCCCTCACTAGCAGCATGTGTCTACCTGTAGCACTTGGACTGCAATAGTTCAAGAAAACAGCGCCTCACCACCGCCTGTAGGGCAACTAGATATTAGCAGTAGTAATTGATGGCCCCCTCCAGTGATGGATGAAGAAAGAAAGTAGCTATGGTTGTAATGTAGGAAAATGGCAACCAATTTGCAAACAGCAGTCCCTCACAAACGGCAATTTTCTAATGACCTGGTAAGCTGTTATTGGTATGTTGACTGAGGGATAAATATTGGGTCCGTCTACCACAGTGTTATGGTCATTTTGCTCATCCTCCCTACAACACCCACTCTTGACCACACAATGAGCAAAAATCTCAAATGTGTTAGACAAGATCAAGGGGTGAGACTCCTTCAGCACTACCTCAACTAGGATAACTATTCATGAAAAAAAGTGCAATTGGATCTTTTATGTCAACTTGAAATTAAAGGGTTTTTTTTAACATTTCATCCAAAAGAGCACTTCCAACAGTGCAGCATTCCCTCATTATTGTACTGGAGTATCAACCTGGACTTTTGTGCTTGAGCTGTAGAGTGGGCCTTAAAACAATAATGTTCCAATTTAGACGAGAGATACTACCAGCCACAGCTTCTTAAATAATGTCTAAATAGGATTTAAGTTCACAACCTCTAGATAATCAGTGCAGTATACCATTGCATCTTCATGGCAAAGAAAAGATATGGATCCGGTTTGACATTAATTGAAACACACTTTGCAAGTGCATTCATGTGGAAAATGTTCATTTTATACTCAGCAAAAATCAAAGAAGTGTCTTGTACAAATTGGTGGTAATGCCAAGTATCAAAGTCTGTTCATACCATGAAGGAAACCCACGATGCTCGTGTCACACATTCATCAGAGCTTTTGAGATTCGGTGGGACATGACAACTTTTCAACTTGTAGCGCAAGTTATTAAGCAGTCAAGAATCGCTGTCTTCACAATTGAGATAGTTCTTTGCAGCTATTCTAGAAAATGATATAATGTCACTGGCCTTTCTGACACGGTGGTTCTGTGAAGACCCATAAATTTCAAAACTGTTCCAAAATAAATCACCAGAAATTTGTATTAAATTATCCTCCGATTACAAACTGGATCACTTTGCAATCTGCATCCCCCACCCTCCATCATGAAGTCCTGTTCCATTTGTATCTGATAATACTACTTCTTTTTCTCCTTGGTGTGTGTTCACACAGTGTTCCATCATGCGCAATGTCACACCTTGTGGCAACTCCATTAATATTAGCATTTTTCATTTTGTATACCTTTCTCATGCTAATATGTAGTCCCCCATTTGCAGCCTCCATCTGGAAACTGTTCTTTTGCACATCTGTTTAAACATCCTCCTCTGCAACTATTCGAGCTAATTTTAGTTTCCAATCACACCTTTCTGAGCCTTGGTAATCACTCTAATGTCACTGTTTGCTTCCGTTAATTTAAATTAATTTTAAAATTTACACAGCCTAGTTTTGATCTGCAGATGCTATTTACTCCATTTTAGCTCCCATCAATTAAGATTTGGAATTTTTCCAGAAACCTGCTTAGTCAAACATGCATTTTCTGTGAAATGAAGTTGATACTGCTACCTATCTAGGACTGTGAACAAACTATGAATACTTTTTCCATTAGGGTATGCACTGATGATAGAATGAGGTAGCATTATACTGTCATGGTCTCGCTGACTATAGTATCAGCTCAGACCAATACTGGTTCAGTTTTATTGAATGCAAGGGCTTGAAAGGAAGCTTTTAGAAAATTGGACAAATTGAGAAAGTATGAAAAACATCCATATTGTGGAACGGTGGAGTTTGTAGGCCTGGAGGAGGCAATGGAGTTCAAGGAATTAAACATAAGGATGAGATTTTAAACTGGAGACCTTGAAGATTGGGAGTCTTTGTAGGTCAGCAAGGGTGAGAGTTGGGACTTGTTAGGATATAGCAACAGAGATTTTGATGAACTGATATTTACAGAGGTGTGAAGCTGTGAGAGTGTTGGAATAATTGAGTCTGGAGATGACCAAACTATGGATGAACTTTTCAGCAGCATATGAGTGGAGGCAAATGATGTCAGATTATGTAAAATTATCATGGTCACTAAGAGGAAATGGGTTTGGTAGTTCAGCTCAGGTTTGAAGAGGAAGCCAAGGTTGCAATTAAAGTGGAGACATTGACAAAGAGTGGGATGGAAGTGATAGCAAGAGTGCAATATGGTGGTGGCCAAAGGGGAAAGATACAGTTTTCCCTATGTCTACCTCTAGGAAATTGAAACTGAAGTGATTCTACGATTCTATGAAATAAGTCTGAGCAATCCAGAAGGGGTGGAAGGGTCAAGGGGGAGATGGTAGAAAGGCAGGGCTAAGTATTATCAACAGACAATGGAAGCTGAATATCTATAGATGATGCTGCCAAATCACACCATTCATCGAAAGAAGAGGAGGACACAATAGTAGATGCTTGGGGTCACCAGAGGTGACAGTACAGAAATAGCAGGTGATGTTCTAGTTATAATCGTTTAAATAAACTTGTAATGAAGGGTAGGACAGGAATGAGGGATTAAGAAAGAATATTGCCAGGTAGTTTAGAAGTGTGAGTACTGGACAGCACTTATGCAGAATGTTCCATGACTGGGATATATACAACCTTTAAACACTACTGGTTTGGCTTAATTCTCTGCTTTCTGTCCTTGTCTGTACAGATATAGATGAGCCACCACTTTCAGTTCCTAATTTCCTTAGTTAAATGCCGTTTCCTCTCCTGCAATGATAGAAATGAGCCTGGTATCATTCCTGACATTTACCATCTTCTCGCTATGATTTTGTGGTCATGGTCTGCCCTTGAAATGTGTGGGATCGCCAGCTTGGTTCAAGATGGTAATACATTCAGTTTTATTTGGACAGCTTAACTTAGACTATGGCATTGCTTCAGATCGGAAAGTGATGATTATTATCTGTTTTAATAAGTCTGCTGCCAAAATAAAAATGATTTCACTGCACCTTGCTACAGATTTAAATGGGTTTTGTTTAACAACTTGTTTTAGAAAGCCTCAGTGCTGTTATGATGGAATTACCTTTGTCTAATATTTTTCATACTATTTAGGACATTTTCATGAGCATGTAATTGGATAAAAACATGATTCGCTGAACATCCTTCACATGAAAGCACAATGCATGATTAGTACTGAGAGACAGTCTTTAGTGGTGTGTTTGGTGTCAGTTCAAAACTTACTATCTGTAGCAGGAAAGTAATGCGAGACAGTGAGCACTCTGGTAGACAGCAGGATCACCTCCTGCTCTGTCCTACCGAGTCTCTATCATCCGAGGGGTGTGGCTGGTATTAAAACTGTACCTTAATCATTCCTTGCTAGGCTCAAAGGAAACTAAAAACAAATTGAAACTTACTTTGACTGAAGACAACAAATGCTGGAGAATCATAGCGGGTCAGGCAGTATCCATGGAGAGAGATCAAGCTAATGTTTCAAATCCAGAGCTGACATGAAATGTGGAGGGAGCAACATTAATGCAATAGTGTGGAGGGAGGGAGCGTGGAGTGCTGGGGGAGAAAGGATGTTGATAGTTCAGATTAAGTGGTTAGAATGTGAGAATGGCAGAACAATGGTGTGTCTAACAGCCAGACTGGAATGAGCACAGTCTCACTGGGGTGGGGGAGGGGAGAGAGGACATGGTGACAGAGAATGTAACAAGTCAAGCTAAAAGAAAGGGAAGGAATGGGTTCACAGATTGAAGGTGTTGAATTCAATATTAAATCCACTTTCCAACCTTCTGGACTTAATATTGAGTTCAACACCTTCAAATTGTGAGCCATTTCTTTCTTTTTAGGTTTGCTTGTTATATTCCCTGTCATCATGTCCTCTCTCCCCTCCCCCACCCCAGTGGGACTGTCTGCTCTTCCCAGTCTAGCAGTTAGATTCTCCATCATTCTGCCATTCTCACATTCCAATCATGTAATCTGAATTATTAACATGCTTTCTCCAACAGCCCTCCAAACACCACCCTCCAACTATTGCATAAGCGCAGCTGCCTCCACACTCCACGCTTAACTCTGATGAAGAGTTATCTCGACTCAAAACGTTAGCTTGCTCTCTCTCCATGGATGCTGTCTGACCCACTGTGATCTTCAGCATTTGTTGTTCTCAGGACAGATTCCAGCATCTGCAGTGATTTGCTCCAACATTAAAACTTGTTTTCTTCAGGTCCTGGTCCATTTTCTCTTTGACAGGAAACAATAACTTCCCAAAAATTACTCTCAGATCCTGCTGCGAAAATGACAAAAAGTACCCAGAAGGCTTTGAGCAGCTTGCTGGCAGCTCAGGAGAGCAGGTTAAAATCACACATGAACAGAGGCATCTTGGGATGCTTGCCCGCTGATCCTGAAGGTGGCAGGATGGGTGAATAGGGTGGTTAAAAAGTCGTACGGGACTTATGCCTTTATCAGTCGTGACAAAGGTTAAAAGAACAGTGACGTTATGTTGGAACTGTACAGAACTTGGTTCAGGCCACTGCTGGAGTATTGCTTGCTGTTCTGTAGGAAGGATGTGCTTGCACTGGAGGGGGGGGAAAGAAGATTCACCAGGATGTTGCCTGAGATGGAGCAGTTTAGTTATGAAGAGAGGCTGGATTGGCTCAGGTTCTATTCTTTAGAGCAGAGAAAATTGAGGGTGGACCTGACTGAGGATTAGTGTAGATAAATCAGTACAGACTCATGTCAGTGGACTGGCAGCCTCTTCTGTGCTCTATGTCTCCGTGATTCTACGACTAGAATATTTTATCCATCCACACGTTTGGTTTACACCAGACAGATCGGACTATAATCATCCTATGGTCCATTAATTTTGATAAGTACTTACACAGACAGTAAGTTACTGTTTAAAAATTGGCTACTATTAAAATCACCACCCTTTTCTAGATCACAACCAGTCAGCAGAAGAAGGCTCTATAGATCACCTTAGTTCACTCATTTAGAAAAAGTCTCACCCTCCAGTGCACACTTGGATAGCAGCCTCATGGCCCCTCCTCAGCACTGACTCAGTGAGGGTCACCCAGGAAGGGATCACAGAAATTGGTGAAACATGTTTTTATGGGATGGGGGGGGGGGGGGGGGGGGTTCTGATGTCATTTCACTGCAACAAAGTTCTTTAGGCAACAGATCAATGACCTTCATGTCATCTAAGAATGGTTGATGGTTGATGACAACTGTACTTGTCCAAATAGAAAATAAAAATATTCCTCCCTTCAGCATAAAAAGACATGGACAGTGTTTTCAGTGGCTTGAGCAAGTAAGTTGTCAATGTAACACTGAATTTTAAGTTTTCCTGAATTGTTTGGAATCCCTTGTGAGTCCACCAAATCATTTAAATCTAGAACTATGTGATTGAAACATACCAGATTCTGAGGAATGGATGTAAAGAGGATGTTTTCCAGTCTTGGGGGAACCTCAAACTAGAGGCCATTGTTTAAAAACAAGAAATCGTCCAATTAAGACAAGGAAAAAGAGATTTTGTTTTCACATAATGGGTTCAGAATCATTGGAACTCTCTTCCTCAAAATGCAGAACAATCAGTTTAGTTTCATTTACTGCATCTCACATCCATGGAACTTTTCTAATAAATTGTATTGTTACAATGATTAGAGATCATTCAACATATTTTTTTAACAAAGTCAAATTATGTGACAGCTGAAAGCTGGTACATGTTTATTGGAATTTATCATATTTTCTATTTTTAGGGCACAGAACATTGAACAGTACAGGCCCTTCAGCCCTCTGTGTTGTACTGAACTTTTATCCTAATCTAAGATCAAACTAACCTACATTCCCTTCATTGTATTATCTTCCATGTGCCTATCTGAGAGTTGCTTAAATGTCCTTACTGTATCCAACGCTACTACCACCGCTGGCAGTGCATTCCACATGCCCACCACTCCCTGAGTAAAGTGTCAAGATTAGAGTGGTGCTGGAAAAGCATAGCAGGTCAGGCAGCATCCGAGGAGCAGGAAAATCGACGTTTTGAGCAGGAGCCCTTCATCAGGAATGAGCTCTTCAACCATGTCCTGAAACAGACTTGCTATCACAGTCACATCTGCTTCCTCAGTGCTTGCCTCCGCAACCACTGATCCCACATGGACTCCGGATTACATTCAAACCAGTAAGTTTGGTTCCGAGTAGGACAACCAGTACAGATGACAAATTTAAAACCACCAGCAACGGTTCTCCTTCAGGAACCTCCGCTCCACACTCGCAGCCATGCGCCACCACCGAACCTCTCTACAGTCAGCTATGCCTCGACTGAGGGCCACACTCTCTCAGAACGACAAAGGACCTCTTCTGTATTATGTCCTAAGAAGAATTCATACTCTCAACAAACAATATTTCTACACTATCTCAAATATCAAAAACTGTAAGTACAACAAATGTTTATATACCCACCTCCATAACCAGCACTCCTCAAACATTCCCAGAAGGTTCCCCTGGCCTCCAGAACTGCTTGCCTGCCATTAGCTACGAGGCCGGCACAGCCACCATCCCCACGGCGATTGATGATGTCACTTCCGCCCCCATCGCAACCGCTTCCGCCCCTAACGATTTCACATGCACCACGCGTGACATCACTTCCGCCCCTCATGTCAACGCAGATGTCATGTGTTCCGCGACTTCCGCTTCCCCCCACTGCCGTCGTTGCCACCACTTCCATCCCTACCAACACCACTCACATACATACTGCCGACACACTCCCCCCACCTCCCCATGGGTCCCACTGTCACCATTCCTGCCCCCCAGAACACTGAGAGGAATATCTCCTCTGCTAATGACTCCACCCCCATTCCCCCTATCACCGCTCCCACTCCAATTACTGGTTCCGCCTCCACTTCCAGCTCCACACCTATACCAGGTAGCTCCCAGTCCTGCCGAGTTTTCACCATCCCCCCAGACCTCCCCCTCAATGAGGATGAATGATCTGTCCTCAGCAAAGCCCTAACCTTCATCCCCTTCTGTCCACTCATCAATTAATTAAATACGCGTAGAAACAAAGCTCACTCCTGATGAAGGGCTCCTGCCTGAAACGTCGATTTTCCTGCTCCTCAAATACTGCCTGACCTGCTGTGCTTTTCCAGTACCACTCTAATCTTGACTCTGATCTCTAGCATCTGCAGTCCTCACTTTTGCCTCTCTGAGTAAAGTACCTACCTCTGACATCTGCCCTAAAACTTTCTCTAATTACCTTAAAATTATGTCCCCTCGTGATAGACATTCCTACCCTGGGGAAAAGTCTTTGGCTATCCACTCTATCTATGCCTCTCGATATCTTGTACACCTCCATCAAGTCACCTCTCATCCTTCTTCTCTCCAATGACAAAAGCCCTAGCTCCCTCAACCTTTCTTCATAAGATATGCCTTCAGTCGAGGCAGCATCCTGGTAAATCTCCTCTGCACCCTCTCATATTTATGAGAATTAGAATTCCTACAGTGTAGAAATAGGCACTTCAACCCAACAAATCCACACCGCCCCTTCAAAAAGTATCCCACCTGACCCATTACTCCCCCTAACCTATACATCCGTGAACACTATGGACAATTTAGCATAAGCAATTCGCCTAACCTGCACATCTTTGGATTGTGGGAGGAAACCAGAGCACCTAGAGGGAACCCACGTAGACATGGGGTGAATGTGCAAACTCCACACAGACTGAGGCTAGAATCGAACCTGGCTCCCTGGCGCTGTGAAGCAGCAGTGTTAACCACTGAGCCACCATGTCACCCCTCCGTTTCCACATCTTTCCTATAATGAGGCGACTGGTACTGCATACACTAACCAGGACTTTATAGAGCTACAGCATAATCTCGTGGCTCTTAAACTCAGTCCCCCTGCTAATTAAAGCCAACCCACCATACGCCTTCTTAAGAACCCTGTCAACCTGGGCTTCAACTTTGAGGGATATGTGGACACGGACCCCAAGATCCCTCTGTTCCTCCATGCTGCCAAGAATCCTGCCTTGAGCCCTGTATTCTGCATTCAAATTTGATCTTCCAAAGTGAAGAAAATATAGGTGCTGAATTTTCGAAACAGATTCACAGGCAGTAAAATGCAGACATTGACTGGTATCTGGTATTTCATGAATAAATTACATATTCTGTGGGTATAGGCCATAAATTCAGCATGGGATATTTAAGAGCCATCAAAAACAGTTTGGCAAATTACTACTTCTGAGTGCAGAATCCAAATGCTTACAATCTCAGGCCATCAAGTATATAGCAAATGCTTCCAAATGTGTATCAAACATGGAAGGTTATATTTCTTGCTGGGCATGGTCACCAGTCAACATTCAAATATTACACAAACTTATTCTCACCAATCGGAATATATGTAATAACAGATCCAACTAACATGTTCAGAGAAATAACTCTCAAAGTTCTAACTTTAACAACATTGCCCTAATAGAGTCCTACAGTCGTGGAGACATTCTGGCACAAGGGAGGCCATTCAATCCACTGATTATCTCAATCTTAAGTCCTTCAAGTCTAAACATAGCATTATCAAAACTTTTGTTATATTTTGTTTACAATAGTTACTGTTAGGTTTTAACTATTGTAATAATAGCCGTAACTTGGTTCAACAAAATGAAATTATTTTTTCAGCTAGCTCTAGCTGATGTTTGTCTTTATTTCCCAGCTCTTAGGTTTTTACATGCAACAGAATTGCTGTATCAACGAATATGTGTGAAGCAGACACAAGGTAACTTAGAATTGCCCAAAGATGGAAAGAGGTAGACAAGCAGGAGGCTGGAAGAACACAGCAAGCCAGGCAGCATCAGGAGGTGGAGAAGTCAACCTTTTGGGTAAAACCCTTCTTCAGGACTGGGAGTGGGTGTAAGGGAAGCTGCAGATAAAGGGGGCCACTCCCAGTCCTGAAGAAGGGTTACACTGGAAACACTGACTCCTCCTGGTGCTGCCTGGCTTGCTGTGTTCTTCCAGCCTCCTGCTTGCCTAACCTGGATTCCAGTATCTGCAGTTTCTTTTTGTCTCTAACCAAAGGTGGAAAGAGGTCTAGTTTTTCAGTAAATCCCAGTGATTCCAAAGTGGTTTCATTGATTAAAAAAAGAACTTCAAAGGTACCAACTTCAGTTGTGAGTACATTGGTCCAGGAATTACTGGAAACATTAAAGAGTTTATGGGGCCTGCCATTTTTAGTGACAGGAAAGAGCTATGCCGTGAGTTGAGCCACTCTACAATTAGCTTCCAAGACTTTGATAAAGGTCTATGAGATTATAACAAATTTAAGTAAGGTAAGTAATGAAAATCTGTTCCAATTAGCACATGGTTTAAAGATTGGGAAATACAGATTTGAGGCTTTAAGCAATAGTTGCTGTAAAGATGCAAATAGGGAAATGAAGATTCTTTTTTATTCAGTGAATGGTAACAAACTGGAACTGTCAACATAGAAAGGTGGTGAGACTGGAGATAATACTTGAGTTCAAAAATAAATTGGAAAGATATTTGAGGGTAATAGGCTTACTGTGCTATGGGGTTAGATGAGAGAATAGGATTGACGGGATTGATGTACAGAGGGTCAGTGGGTCAAAATCCAACCTTCTATACTGGTATAACTCCGTGGAGCACTTAAAGCAAATGTAAGTGACTTTTGTCCCTAATTGCGCTTTGTCATCAGTTTAACCACATTTGACATTCAGAGTGCTTGGAAAGTTATCCTCATTTCATGCAACATGAAGAGCAATTTTGATTTCTTTCTCCATTCTTCCTCATCTCCACAGACTGCTTCAACCTCATTCAGCAAGTGTGGCCACTTTACAAGAAACAAGCTGTGAAAATTGGAGAAGTGATCACACTAAAGGCCAGTAAAACCACCAAGTTGATTTGGATGAGCGTCTTTTGTATTGTCTCTACTTCTGAGTTGGGAGGCCAACATTCAAGTCCCACCTACACCAGACTGATGTCTGAACAGGTTGATTAAAATATCTGAACAATAAGACTGGAAAAGGAAGAAAATAAACGCTAAGTAACTTTGGAACAACCGTTGACAGTAAAGACAGATAGAAGCAGAATCTTTGTTATGTAGAAAATCTCCCATAAGGGTATCACAGGACAGATGTCTCAGCACTTTCACTGTCTGACAAAGCACAGAGACCACTGCATCATTAATAGCTTGGACAAGCATCATTATAAGAAGCTGCAGAATGACTTTTAGCTGTAAGGTTGTTATGTTTGGATTCCTACAGCTTACAAAATTTAATTGCGATACAGATACAGACTGAAGATCAGCACTCTCTTTGTTCCCCGCCCACCCCACCCCCATTATATATTCTATCATGCAGCATTTAAACTTTAAAGAAACTAAAATGCAGTTAAAAGAATATTCTCTTCAGACTAACAATTGTAAAGACGCTACAGCTGGAAGTACCAAAAGAAATTAAAATTTAAGAGTGAGAGAATGATCACAGCATATTTTCTGAAGCAATTCGATTAGATTCCCTACGGTGTGGAAACAGGCCCTTCAGCCCAACCAGTCCACACTAACCCTCCAAAGAGCAACCCACCCAGACCCATTTCCCCTCTGACTAATGCATCTAGCACTATGGATGATTTAGCATGGCCAATTTGCCTGACCCACACATCTTTGGACTGTGGGAGGGAGCCGGAGCACCCAGAGGAAACCCACGCAGGCACGGGGAGAATGTGCAAACTCCACGCAGACAGTCACCCGAGGCTGGAACTGAACCTGGGACCCTGGTGCTGGGAGGCAGCAGTGCTAACCACTGCACCACTGTGCCGCCCCAATAGCTGCATATGTAATACACTTTTTACAAACATTCTCTTTAAGAACAGAAAGTTTAAAAATTGGTCATAGCATTCCCCCCATACCTGTTTGGTTATATTTATATTTTCTGCACTTGTTGAGGGAATGTGGATGTCACTGGCCAGGCCAGCATTTAGTCCCCATTTCTAATTGCTTAGAGGGTAGTGGTCAGGAACACTTAAATTTACCTAGCCCCATCCATGGCCTTGGTACAGCCTAAAGTGCTTTACATTCAATGAAGTTACTTTTGAAATGAATCACTATTGTAAGAGACCACAGAGCAAGTTTCCACAAACAGGAATGTGATAATGGTTTTTTTTGTGTAGTTGGTTGAAAGTTAAATATTGGCTCGGACACTGGGGATAACTCTCCTGCTCTTCCTACGTCCGCTGGAGAGGGCAGATTTTAATCCCTCGAATGGCTTATCAAAAAGAGTCAGGCTAAATATGTCTTCAAGTTTTATTACCAGCTTCTTCTATGAAAACTTTGAAACTGAGGTTGTTTGGAGTTGGATGGGTGGCAAATGACACTTTATGGATTGCAATCCTGGTTAACATGTTTCTGACATGTAATGATGTGCAAGTAAGTAACTAAATAGAAGTGACTTTTCTTGCATATGTCAACAAATTTCTGTTTGTTGTTCAACAAATAACCTTCCCACAAAGCTTCTAATAAAGCTTCATTATTTGAAATAGTGTGAGACCTCAGCAGACAGACGCACAGAAGCAAAACATCACATGGAAACTGCTTGGTGTTACAGCAATTCAGCTAGATGTAAAGTACTTATAGGAAAGCATAACAATTGACAAGGAATTAATTTTAAACGGAAGAAACAGCATTCTACTAAGCTCAGTTGTGATGTGTCAAAAGTGGACTGTAAAAGGTTACTGAAAGGTTAGTCAGTGTTGGCAATGTGTGGTATTTGGGGACAGAGAAAGCTGCTATCTCCCTTTGTCTGAGTTAAGAACCTAACAAGGTTCTCAGTGGTAAAGGACCAACCACGAGAGAATCTTAACAATATGTCATTTATTGCTTCATAATTCAATATGTTACATTACTTCATTAAACTTTGTTATTAAGACTATGAGTAGACTCATGGATATAGGTCGAGGAGATTCTAAGATATCTCTACTCAAGCCATCATGATGACATCAGATTAGGTGGAGCTTAATACAGTCTCCAAATTCCACCCTTTCAGAACCATTACCTATATCACATCTTCACCCTAATTTTTTGGTTATCCTTTGCTAACATTTGTACATTTATGTATATAGTTACATCTAATACTGCTGTGTCTGTTCCCCCACCTCACCACTACCCAACTCCCAGCCCAATCTCCAAGTCTCTAACTTCACAAATTTCAGAAGGTTTTATAATGTTCCCAGAACATGTTCTCTTCAGACACGGAAGTTCTTTGCCTTGAGAAAGGTTGTCGTTAACTTTAATCTTGACTTTGCAGAATCTGCAAATCGTCTCTGTGCTAGAGGACCTTTTTCTCTCCCGAATGTACTTTGTGGAGGATGCCATTCGTGTTGGCCAATAATTTATTTACACAACCTTTAATCACTGGAATTTCTTTCACAGAGGAACATTACTCAGCTGAATCAATTAGCTACTTCTCAACATCTCGGGGACTTTTAATCTCACGAAAGAAGAAGCTGTGTTTGCTTAGGCAAGTGTTTTTTCTTTGTATTGTCCTTGATTGCTGACCCAGGTAATTTCTTCTTTCACACTATGTCCTGAATCTGTGAACGTTGGTCTGGCTTCCATGAATTCATTCAGATTATCTTCAAGATGTGCAAGCAAATCTTAAAGAACAAAGAAAATTTACAGCCCAGGAAGAGGCCCTTCGGCCCTCCAAGCCTGAGCCGATCCAAATCCACTGTCTAAACCTATCGCCCAATTCCAAAGCATCTGTATTCCTCTGTTCCCCGCCTACTCATGCATCTTTCTAGAAGCACCTTAAATGTGTCTACCATGCCTGCCTCTACTATCTCTGCTGGCAATGTGTTCCAGATACCCACCGCCCTCTGTGTACAGCACTTTCCCCGTGTAACTCCTTTAAACTTTTCACCTCTCACCTTGAATGCGGGAGCTCTTATTTTTGAATCCCTCACCTTGGGAAAGTGTATCTCTATCTACCATGTCAATATCCTTCATGATTTTGTGGACCTCAATCTCCTTTTTTCTAATGAAAACAATCCTAATCTACTTAATCTCTCTTCATGGCGAGCACCTTCCATACCAGGCAACATCCTCGTAAACCTTCTCTGCGCCCCCTCCAAAGCGTCCACATCCTTTTGGTAATGTGACGACTAGAACTGTACACAATATTCTAAATGCAGTCAAACCAATGTCTTGCATAATTTTAACATGGCCTGCCAGGTCTTCTACTCAGTACACCGTCTGATGAAGGTAAACATATCATATGTCTTCTTGACCACTCTATCTACCTGTGCAGCCATCTTCAGGGTACAATGGACCTGAACTCCCAGATCTCTCTGCTCATCAACATTTCCCATGGCTCTTCTGTTTACAGTATAGTTTGCTCTAGAATTAGACTTCCTAAAATGCATCACCTCACATTTGCCTGGATTGAACTCCATCTGCCACTTCTGTGCCCAACTCTCCAGTCTATCTATATTCTCCTGTAATCTTTGACAGTCACCTATGCTTTCTGCTTCTCCACCAATCTTCATGTCATCTGCAAACTTATTCATCAGATCAACAATGCCCTCTTCCAGATCATTTATGTATATCACAAACAACAAAGGCCCAAACACTGATCCCTATGGAACACCTTTCTGCATTTTGAGAAACTCCCTTCAATTACTACTCTCTGTCTCCTGTTGCTCAACGAGTTCTTTAACCTAGCTAGAACACCCTGCACACCATGTGACTTCACTTTCTCCATTAGTTTACCATGGGAAACCTTATCAAATGCCTTACTAAAGTCCATGTATGTGACATCTAATGCCCTTCCTTAATCTATCAACTTGGTCATTTCCTCAAAGAACTCTATTAACTTGGTAAGGCATGATCTCCCCCGCACAAAACCATGTTGCCTATCACTGATAAGCCCATTCTTTTCCAAATATAAATAGATTTTATCCCTCAGCACCTTCTCCAGCAATCTTCCCACCACTGACATCAGGCTCACTGGTGTGTAGTTACCCGGAATATCCCTACTACCCTTCTTGTACAGGGGGACAACATGAACAACTCTCCAGTCCTCCGGCACCTCACCTGTACTTAAGGATGTCATAAAGGTATCTGTCAGGGCCCCAGCTATTTCCCCTCTTGGCTCCCTCAACAACCTGGGATAGATCCCATCCGGTCCTGAGGATTTGTCCCCTTAAACATCCTTTAGCCTACCCAGCACATCTTCCTTCCTTATATCAATGTGATCCAAAGTAAACAAACTTCTATCTCTAATCTCAACATTCATTATGTCCCTCTCCTCAGTGAACATTGATGCAAAGTAATCATTGAGAATCTCACCCATTTTCTCAGGTTTGACACACAACCTTCCTTCCTTATCCTTTCGTGGACCAATCCTTTCTCTAGTTACCCTCTTGCTTCTTATTTAAGAATAAAAGGCCTTCAGATTCTCTTAATTCTGCTCGCTAAAGATATTTCATTATCCCTTTTAGCCGACTTGATTCCTCTTTTAAGATTGGTCCTATTCTCCTGATATTCCTCCAATGCCCTTTCTGTTCTAAGCTGCCTGGACCTTATGTACACTTCCCTTTTTCTTTTGGCTAGTCTCACGATTTCTCCTGTCAAACACAGTTCATGAATCTTGCCTTTCCTATCCCTTGTTTTCAAATGGACATGCCTATCCTGCACTATTATCAACCCATCTTTGAAAGCCTCCCACATATCAAATGTGGACTTGCCTTTAAATAGCTGCTCCCAATCCACATTTCCCAGCGTCTGCCAAACTTTGATATAATTGGCCTTGGCCCAGTTTAGTACTCTTCCCTTTTCTACGAGTACTCTAAAACTTACAGAATTGTGGTCACTATTCCCAAAGAAATCCCCACTGCAACTTCTACCACCTGGCCTGGCTCATTCTCCAACACCAGGTCCAATATGGCCCCGTCCCTTGTCTGACTATTGACATACAGCTCTAGAATACTTTCCTGGATGCTCCTTACAAATTCTGCCCCATCCAGACCTCTGATGCTAAGTGTATCCCAGTCAATGTTGGGAAAATTAAAATCTCCCATCACCACCACCCTGCTGCCTCTACAGCTTTCCATGATCTGTTTACCTATTTGTTCTTCTACCTCACGCTCACTGTTGGGAGGCCTGTAATACAGCCCCAACAATGCAACTGCACCCTTCTTATTTCTTAGCTCTACCCATAATGCCTCACTGCTCAAGCCCGTCATCGTGTCCTCCTTTAGCACAGCCGTCATATCATCCCTGACCAGCAATGCAACTCCTTCCCCCCTTTTACTTCCCTCCCTGTCCTGTCTGAAGCTTCTATATCCTGGAATATTTAGATGCCAATCATGCCCTTCCTTCAACCAAGTCTCTGTCATCACAATAACATCATACTCCCAGGCACGAATCCAAGCCCTAAGTTCATCTGCCTTACCCACCATACTCTTGCATTAAATTATATGCACTTCAGGCCGCCAGTTCTTTTGTGTTCATCTGATCTCTGCCTACTCTTCCCCTTAGTAATGCTAACTTCATGATTCTTACAGTCTCTAGTTTCCACCTCACTGTCTACTAATCTTCTCTTCAGGTTCCCAGCCCGCTGCCATAGTAGTTTAAACCCTCCCCAACAACAGTAGCAACAACTCCCCCAAGCACACTAGTTTCAGTCAGATTCAAGTGTAGACCATCCAATTTGTAATAGTCCCACCTTCCCCAGAACCAGTCCCAAGGTTCAACAAATCTGAACCCCTCCCTCCTACACCAAACCTCAAGTCACGTGTTCATCCTGCCTATTCTTTCATTTCTACCCTGGCTAGCACATGACACTGGTAGCAATCCCATGATCACTTCCTTTGAGGTCCTCCTCTTTAACTTCTCTCATAGCTCCCTGATTTCTGCTTTCAGGACTTCATCTTATTTTTTTCTTATATCATTGGTGCCTATATGCACCACAACGACTGGCTGTTCACCCTCCCCTTTCAGAATGTTCTGCAACCGATCGGTGACATCCCTGACCCGAGCATCTGGGAGACAACATACCATCCGGGAGTCATGTTTTCAGCCACAGAACCACCTATCTACTCCCCTCACAATAAAATCCCCTGTGACTATGGCCCTACGAGTCTTTTTCCCACCCTTCTAAACAGCAGTGCCCGCTGCACCTGTTTTGGAGGGAGATGACCTCAGGGGACACCTACACTGCCTTCCTACTCTTTCTCTGCCTTTTGATCACCCCTTCACTGTCTCCCTCAGCAATTCTAATCCACGGTGTGACCAATTCACTAAATGTGCTATCCACAACCTCCTCATCATCGCGGATGCTCCACAGTGAGTCCATCCACAGCTCCAGAGCCATCATGCAGTCAAAGAAGAGCTGCAGCTGGACACACTTCTTGCAAGTTTAAGAGTCAGGAACGTCAGCCAGAGGCACATGCCACGGGTTATTCTCAATCTGTTGGTTGTATCTGTATTGACCCTTTACTTCAACTTGTTAATTAGGTTTGATGTCTTCGTTTGCCCTCTGTAGTTGCTGTACTGGTGCCCCAGATATTATCTCAACCCTAGTCAAGGAACAATGCTAATTATTAATTATTTTTACACTGATAGTGATAATTCTGTTTTGGAAAACAGAAGAATTGATAGTTCCTCTTGAATTCATGTTGTCTCATCATCTGACGACCAAAATCGTGTCTGCTGTGGCAATTTGTTCTTCAGACTCTCTGAACAACTTCAGTTAAAAATTACTTACAAGCTTGAGTGGGTTTTGTGTGCATTCTTGTCAATATTTGCGTCTACTTGCAAATTTTGTTGACTTTTCTCATCTGAAAGCTCTTCAGCGAGGATAAAACTTTTCTACCATCCCTGTACAGTCACTGATTTTCTTCCTGTTGACAGTATGAAACAATTTTCCAATGCTCACTTACGTAATCTCAAAAGTTTCTCTCCTTTTTTTTGAATTCAGCCATCAATCTTGGAAACCCAATTAAATCTTTTATTGATTGCCCTTTGACTGGTTGGATGACAACAATTTGCTCCTGGACTAGTTTTCGTATGATTGGCTTCCTTTTGGATTGATTTGGCATAACTTGGTTTCCTTGACCTGTTGGAACTACCAGAGGGGACATCAGTCAATTTTAGTGCAGAGGAAATTGGATGAGGGTGTCAAACAAGACATTTCATTATTGCTGTTTGAATGCCTTCTTCCACCTCAAGAATGTTGAAGTCATGACCTGCATGCAGGTTCAAAAGTAAGAAGTGTTTAATGTAAATCATGGATACATTCTTAATTCTCTCTTGCTCTTTGTGTTACAGCTTTACTTGCAACATACTTTTAATCTTGAGAGCAACATCCCTCTTATTTTCTTTCTGACTTCCTGGACACCCAAAGGCCTTGCACAGCAATGATTTCTGAAATCGGAAACAATGAAACAATTGTTGTTCTGATTCACCCTGTGTAGAATCTTGGAGTGGTTGCTTACATGTCTAGTCACGCATCTTAAAAGGAATATTGCTTGAACATTATGTCACTTGGACCATGTTGTTTCATCTCTGTACATTGCAATGTTTTCAACTCTGGCACTGACCCTGAGCATCAGCTGTTCACCCAGTTCTTTCTGGTGGTTTGTCATATGTGACTTTGGTGTGTTTATACCTTATAAAGTGAGTAGGTGCTGTTGCGTTCCTGTAATAATGTTATCTTTCTCTTCTCAGGATTTGTCTGTGTTTCTTCCTTGTTTCTGCTTCAGCACAACCTGAATATCTTTTGCAGAAGTCAGATTGTCATTGGTCTGTAAACAATCTGATGATTCATCAATAATTCCAGTAACAAATTGGTTTTATAAATTCTGATTTCAAAGCTCCATAGGCATAGTTTTCCATGAATTGGTAGAAGTCACTAATGAAATCATCTATTAAATCAGCAGGACTCTTGGTCAATTTTACTCTGAAAAACTTGTGTTTGATTTCAGATTAATCATTAAATACTTATAGAGCCAGTTCTTCAAAAGTATCTGTATCATCTGTTATGTTTTTGTGATTTATAACATCCCCAGCTATAGGACCAACTGAATAGAATAGAGTATTTACTCATTCAGCTTGAGTTTAGTGTTTAAGCTTGAAGCAATTCTGTATCTGAATAAATGTTCTCTCTAAGATGTCCAATCTAATGCTCTATTTTGCCCATCTATGATACTAACTGATACCAGTGGTATTATTTCTCCAACCAAGTTGTGATTTTTAATTCTTAGTTTAAAGCTCATGAATTCTGCAGTAATCTTTCCCTTGAAGACATTAACCTTTGTAACTGTAATTCCGTTCCCTTTTCCTTGTCCTAAAGTTTTTAAAAGGTGCAGTACAGCAATGCTATATATTTCCCTTCTTTTAAATCTTCTAATTCTGGTAGATTGTAATGTTCTTTTTTTTGTACTGCTAACTGGGGACTTTCCCCACATTTTGCAAGAAAAATTCACATTTCCTACATTGGACAATTTCGTGCCTTTCTCAACTGCTACGATTCCAGACCAGGCTGCCAAATTTATGTTATGGTTTGCTTAGAGACCATAACTTCTATTTCTGAAGAGAAATGTATGAACCAAGATTCTTAGGAAGATGATAAAATCATAAGACTCCATAGTTTTGGATGATGAAGTAGTGGTCCAAAATAAACATGGCTGTTAAAATGGCTACTGGTCTCCACAAGTGTACAGACAGGGCTGATGATACCATACCTCTGCAACACAGCCATCTTCACCAAGACAGTGAATGATGAACAGTTTATCCATTTGCTGTGATGAGCTTCCCTTCGTTAATAAGTGAGCCTTCTGCCCCCAGTAACACATTGTGTTTTCCCCAACTTTTATCAGAGGTCCATCAGGGCTTACAGCGATTTCTAAGTTTTACGGTGGCTTTTCTCTTTCAACAATGCGATTACACATTGATTTTGCTCAGAGGATATTGGGCAGGAAATCCTTTATTACAGAAAGCCTTTAATCTGATAGGGGACGACTCACACAGGGGCTCTCTAGTTGGAGTCTAGTTGGGACACGGGAGAGAGCCTCGGTAAGATCATGAATGGAGTGTGATCAAACATCCCACAATGTACACCCAATAGTTAATGCAATCAAGGCAGAGCCCATGGATTTCTCAGCAGCTGCCTACAGATGTAAATGACACTGCGGTTGTCAAATCTCATTGAACTTGTCAAGGAATTGCAATTTTTCACTTCAGCAAATCTGGCCTTGAAACTCCCTCTCAAGAATTTTCCATCATAGACTTCTTCAACGATTGCTTTCATTCTCTGTTTATTCCCTCTACTTTCCTCGGTCTAAACTCTCCTAGACTTCAAAACTGCAGTCCAGTACACATTCACGGGTATAAATCCAGTTTCTTTTTAATTCTGTCAAGGGATGTGGGCACCGCTGGGTGGCCAGCATGTATTGCCTGTCCATAGTTGCCCATGAGAAAGTGGTGCTGAGCTGCCTTCTTGAACTGCTGCAGTCCACATACTTTAGGTTGACCCACAATGCCCTGAGGGAGGGAATCCCAGGATTTTGACCAGGGATAGTGAAGGAACTCCAAGTCAGGATGGTGAGTGACTTGGAGGGGAACTTTGATGAATTTCTGCAGTGCAACTTGTGCATAGTACACACTGCTGCAACTGAGCATTGGTGATGGAAGGGGTGAATGCTTGTGGATGTGATGCCAATCAAGTGGGCTGCTTTATCCTGGATGGTGTCAAGTTTCTTGAATGTTGTTGGAGCTGCACTCATCCAGGCAAATGTGGAGTGTTCCAGCATACTGCTGACTCATTCCACTTTTGGATGATGGAAAAGCCTAGGGCGTTAGGTGGTGAGTTACTCACTTTACTATTAATTCCCAGCCTCTGACCTGCTCTGGTAGCCACTGTATTTATAAGGTGAGTCCAGCTGAGTTTCTGGTCAATGTTAACCCACAGATGTTGCTGGTGGTGGATTCAGTGATGGTAATGCCATTGAACGTCAAAGGGCAGTGGTTAGATTTTCTCTTATTGGATATGGTAATTGCCTAGCATTTGTGTGGTGTGAATGTTACTTGTCGTTTTCAAGCCCAGGCCTGGATGTCATTTTGGTCTTGTTGCAATTGAACATCGACTGTTCAATATCTGAGAAATCACAGATGGTGCTGAACATTGTGCAATCATTGGTGAACATCTCCACTTATGACCTTATGGCAGCGTGAAGGTCATTGTTAAAGCAGCTGAAGATGATTGTGCCGAGGACATGCACTGAGGAAAACTGCACCCAGATTTTTCCTTGTCATAGAATATTAGTCATAGAGCTGTATAGCATGGAAACAGACCCTTCAGTTGAACCAGATATCCTAAATTGATCTAGTCCCATTTGTCAGCTTTTGAGCCATATCCTTCAAAACCCTTCCTATTCATATACCATCTGGATGCCTTTTAAATGCTATAATTGTACCAGCCTCTATACTTCCTCTGGCAGCTCATTCCATACACGCACCACCCTCTATGTGAAAAAGTTGCCCCTTAGTGTTCATTTGTATCAAGGAAGTATTGCTTGTGAGCTTTTTAACCACTTCTCTAAGATGTACTGAATTATTTGTGACAGATGCCTTCCTCTGTGCTGTACATCTCTATGACTCTGAGTCCCAACAGCTGCCAAATCTCCATGTCACCTTCACACAAAGTCCATGTAGTTCAGTTGTTGTGAGCAGCACAATTAACAGCAATGTTACCTAACAAGGAGTCTGCTTCTGTCCTTGCCTCTCTTCTATTTGTAAACTCACTGACTTTCTCAACACCCTGAAGCCTTTGAGCTCCTTTAAAGTGAGTCCTGAAGTGTTCTTTTGTTGAGAAACTTGCAATAAGTCCTGCCTCTGTTGCTAGGCAGAATTGAACGCCCCCACCCTCCTCGAACTTATCTCTCCACGCTTCAGGCTCTCTGCCTTTATTCCTGATGAAGGGCTTTTGCCCGAAACGGCGATTTTGCTGCTCGTCGGATGCTGCCTGAACTGCTGTGCTCCACTAATCCAGAATTGAACGCAGTCAACCAACAATTCTTGGAGAGTGCACTGAATGTTGAAATTTACAAATTGTTGGTTTCAGACCACCCAAAAAATGTTTACAGATTGAAGGGTTCAACAGCCTCCGTCAACCCAATGCCAACTCCCCTACCCAGAGGAAGTAACAACTCTGTCATCCAATGGCATTGAAGCTATAACCAGCCTTTGTGATAATCTGTAGTCTTATTACAGACTGTACTGATCTCAGTTCATTTACACACTTGCACATATTGTGTTTACAAAGCTGTAAAAGCAACTAAACAACCAATGTGAATGGAACAATATGGATTATCAGGAATCATAAAATCCTAACAAATAGCTTATGACATGTTGAACAGGTAACATTTCATCTACGAACTTCCATAAATCATATTTAAAAAGTTATGAAAGCTCATTGAAACAAAAAGCAAGTACATGTAACAAGGAGGATTAGTGAGACTTAATATCATATTTTTAACATAAGAACTAGGAGCAGGAGTAGGCAGTCTGGCCCTCCGAGCCTGCTCACCATTCAGTATGATCATGGCTGATCTTTGCGTGGACTCAGCTCCAGTCACCCACCCTCTCACCATAAACCTTAATTCCTTTAGTGTTCAAAATTCTATTGAAAATTGCCTTAAAAACATTCAATGAGGTAGCCTCAACTTCTCCACTGGGCAGGGCATCACACAGATTCACGACCCTCTGGGTGAAGAAGTTCCTCCTCAGCTCAGTTTTAAATCTGCACCCTTTATTTTGAGGCTATACTCCCTAGTTCTAGTTGGACCTGCCAGTGGAAACAACTTCCCTGCTTCTATCTTACCTATTCCCTTCATAATTGTATATGTTTCTGTACAATCCCTCCTCATTCTTCTAAATTCCAGTCAGTACAGTCCCAGTCTACTCAATAAGCCCACCCTCTCAATTCCAGAATCAACCTAGTGAATCTCTTCTGTACTCCCTCTAGTACAATATATCCTTTCTCAAGTAAGGTGATCAAAACTGCACACAGTACTCTCGGTGTGGCCTCACCAGCACCCTATACAGCTGCAGCATAACCGCCCTGCTTTTAAACTCAATCCCTTTAGACAATATTCCATTTGTCTTCTCAATTCCCTGCTGCACCTACAAATCAACCATCTGTGATTCATGCACAAGGACACCCAGCTCCCTCTGCACAGCAGCATGCTGCAATTTTTCGTGATTTAAATAATAGTCTATTTTGCTGTTATTCCTCCCAAAATGAATGTCCTCACATTTACCAACGTGGCACTCCATCTGCCAGACTGTTACCCACTCCCTTAATCTATCTATGTCCCTCTGCAGACTTTCAGTGTCCTCTGAACACTTTGCTCTACCACTCATCTCAGTGTCATCTGCAAACTTTGACACACTTCACTTGGTCCCCAACTCTAAATCATGTAAACCGTTACAGTCCCAACACTGATCCCTGAGGCACACTACTAGCCACTGATTGCCAACCTGAAAAACACCCATTTATCCCCACTCTTTACTTTCTGTTAGTTAACCAATCTTCTATCCATGCTAACACATTACCCGTAATGCTGTGCACCTTTATCTAATGCAGTAGACTTTTTTTTGTGCTACCTTTTTTGGTGCCTTCTGGAAATCCAGTTAGACCACATCCACTAGTTCTCCATTGCCCACCAAGATCATAATGTCCTCAGAGAATTCCATATCATTCACCCTTCCTTTAATTCTGGAAAGAAAGATTCAGTTAAGTCTACAATCTACTGTTCATTCCACCAATACATTCTTTTTTTCTGAACTTATCTGAGGAAGTTTCATACACTGAGATAATATAGTCAACACAACCTACTTGTATGCCAGTAACTCATTCCTATTCCCAATGAAAATGCTTTTTGGCTTTTCCAAGAATGTTATTGAATCACTTTTTGTAGTTCAATAAATGTTGTATCCCTGCTTGATCTCTGAACATTTTGAGATCTTTCACCTTGTTCTGATTCCATACCAAATATGCCTCATTTAATTATTTCCAAGCAATATCCAGGACTTTCTTATTCAGGACTTGGATTTTCCTTTCCAATGCTTGTAGTATCCCATGTAGTTCACAACCAGCATCCTTCCAAATTCTTTGGAGTTTTAGAGTCATAGAGCTGTATAACATTGAAACAGACCCTTCAGTCCAAATCGTCCACGCCGATCAGATATCTTAAATTAATCTAGTCTCACTTGCCAGCATTTGGCCCATATCCCTCTGATCCTTTCCTATTCATATATCTATCCAGAAAGTGTTGCTGTTTTCATCTTTTCTTCAAACTTCCAAAACAATGCAATAGTTTATAATTCTGTAATTACTGCTCCAAGAATTCAAGGAAATCAGCTCCAACACTGAAAATATCTCAAAAAGGAGCAGCTCCTACAGCCACAAGTGTTTCCTGTCCTCCATCTTGGATTACCCAGAATTCAAAGTCTTTATGGTTACTCCCAATTAACTAAGCTCCTCCAGTTGCATCATGGGTTTCAACATTGGCAAGCACTCTTGGCTTGGTGTCAGCTGTCACTGACTCTTCAAGGTCATTTTGTGGTCTCAGTCCTTTTCACAGAAATAATTTATTGAGCAATTTGACAGACCTTTGTGTGGCCTCTATGTCATCTATTCTAGTTGGACCAGTTCTCTTCTCAGCTGAATTAAAATAAGCAAAGAGTTTACAATCACAGATACACTTTTGGAATTAGGGTCCTCTTCCTCAGGTGGTGGATACTCTTCACTATATGTTTCCCAGAATAGTATCTGGGCTGGAACGTACCACGTTAAGGCAAAGTGTTAATTTCATTGAGTTTCATGGATGGGTTTCCCTCCACAAAGCCTAATGTGTTCTATTGTGCTATTGTTCTAAAGTTGCCGCATTAACTACGTCCCCTGCCCTTATGTTGCCTCTCCTGACTGGTACCAGCCCAATTCTCTCTGTTGCCATAGCTGGAGGTACTCCTTCCTGCTGTGATTTCCTGGGATCCTTGGTATTGATGGCATCTTTAAGAAGCTATTGTGGACTCAGCCAAGCACTGATAGTCCTGACACGGTTTGTGACATTTGCCCTGGACGTGGTGGATAAGGGGGAATTGCTTTGTGGAGAGGGACCTCAATGTCCTGGTGGACAGGGTGGTGCAGAAGACTGCTGTCCTTGCCCCCCAGGATTGGCAGAAGATGCCATGCCATCATATCCTGCCAGCCTGATCCGAGTCAGCGCAGTCTCTGCTGGCTGATGGAATGCCTAGCCGTGCAGGAGGAAGGTCATTGACCTTCTGGGCTCTGCCAGGGTAAGTGCCATCATCCTCTCTCTGCTAATTCATACTTAACTCTGTCTCTGCTCCTGCACCCAGCTCCCACAGTCTACTACTCTCACTGTTAAAAATCACACAACACCAGGTTCAGGTCCAACAGCTTTATCTGGGAGTACAAACTTTCAGAGCGCTGCACCTTCGTCAGGTAGACAGCATCTTCCCTGAGCTGCTCTTACCCACCCAGCTCCCCCAAGCCCACTGACCTTCCATGGCCTCTGTGCTGCCTATTCACTCACTCAGGACACCTCAACACCTTTCCTACTGGGCCACCTGCTGCCATCTCACTCTGACACTACCTGTCTCTGATTGCAGGAGAGAACAGCAATAAGGCAAAAAAGGTCAAGTCAGTGCCTGACTTCAGCATCTCGTTCCTCAAGAGGAGAGGGTCCTCACCCATGCCTCTGAGCAGCTGAATGACCAGATGAACTCTCCAGGGCTGGTATTGGATGGTGTCCTTGACTTACTGAGCTGCCAGTCCCTTACTGAAGGGTGGCTCCCTGGACTCAATCGAGGACCAGCGCTCTCACACCGAGACACAGAGCCTTTTGGGTGAAGCACATGCGATGAGTTTACCGCACACACGTGGTGCAAGTGTGAGAACGACATGTCATGGGACAAAAAGCAACATGTCCACCCCTTTGACAGATCACTGCTAACAACCATGGTAAGCTTTCTAATTTTGTGTGTGCTCCAACAAAAAAAAAGTTAAGACTGAAGTGTCATGCACAAGGTAGCACCAGCTAAAGAGGAAACACATTAAAAGGCAAAGTGAAAAATCACACACCACCAGGAAGCACTGTTCCTTCATCAGATAGCTAGTGGGGAAGGAACCACTAGCTCCCTGATGAAGGAGCAGTGCTCTGAAAGCCTATCCTTCCAAATAAATTTGTTGGACCATAACCTGATGTTGTGTGATTTTTCACTTTGTCCATCCCAGTCCAACACTGGCACCTCCACATCGTGGCTAAAAGGCAAGGCAAGGGTGCAGTAAGCAGCCGGGTAGGTGCTAAGTGAGTGAGTACTGTGAGAGTGAGTGAACAGGCCTGAGGTACAACCTGGATGCCAGCCCGGACCCACAAGGTATCTTCACAGTGGCATTCTAATGAAAAGGGTTGGTGCACTTCAAACAGAAACTTAAAATGCAGAAGCCGTGCTGTAAGTGGATAGGGGATGAGCCACGGTGGGGCAGAGAGGCTGGTATGTCTGTCACACCCAGTGTCTGTGGACAAGAGGTGCCCATGGAATGTGCCATGATATTCTAGTGCCATGTTTCCAAGATGGTGTCTGGACGAAGAAACAGCGAGCTGGAGTCATCAGGTTCCAGCTCCGACATTCATCTCGGGAACCCTCGGGGTACTATTCAGTGGGTGGTAGAATAGGAGAGTGGATGTTATTGAAATGGGATTAAGGAATAACAAGGATGATAGCGAACAATAATGCCCATTAATAGGCCTCTTGTTGTTCCTTCGTGACAGTCTCATCTCAATGCCCAGAACTTTGTTGGAAAACGTAACTTGCCGTTCCTGATGTCAAGGTGGACCTTGCTCAACTTATTGTGTGATTCTCTCAAATGTTTCGCCAGAGCCCATATTATTCAGGACTGGGAATATTTCCCCCCTATATTTTGAGGGGTACTTTTTGGAATAATTCCAATCACACAAGACCCCATCATCAGAGCACAATTTAACTTTAATTTGTACAATCGTATATCAACACCTACTGTTAGGCAATTTGATTCATGGAACTTTCTGAAGAAAAGTCCAAACCTTCACTAACAGTAAGTTCTGAAATAAGCCAGCATCATTCAGGATAATAACCCCTTTAGGCTCATTCTTGGTCAAAAAAATATAGAGTGACTTGCCTTTCAAAACTAATCTCTCACAAAAACAGCAATTACTGAAGAAACTCAGGAGGTTTGGCAGTATCTGTGGAGAGAAGGAGGAGTTGTATTTTAAGTCCAGTGACCCTTCTTCAAAACACACTGGAATTTATAATCTCTGCTGTTCCTATCTATCCCCACTGTAAAAAGACTAGACTGAATGGGTTTCTTCCGAGTTTCTCGTTCTGATACTAGTTTCCCTGTGGAAATTCCAGTCACTTGCATCAGAGCCATTGAATTAACAATTATTTCATTTACAGGTACACTTTTCTTCAGATTACTGTTCCTTTCAATATTTTTTGTTCCTCTTCCAACAATTTGCTTTTCGATGCCCTTACTTATGTTAATGAATATATACTAGTTCCCTCATGTTTATTTTATTCTCCATACAATCATTTCCATTGATTAGATTATCTGAGGTTTTCATTCCAAAGACAGTTTCTGTTCTATTTCTCCAGCTACTTTCTTGATTTCCTTCTGACAAATAATGAACACATCGCTGTTTGTGAAAAATATCATGTGCATCTACCACAACGGCTGTTCCTTTGATTTTAGATACCCGAAGCTCATCCAAATAAGACAATTGTTATCAGTTTGCTATTCTTATATTTTTCCACAGTCATAATTCCCCTCACATTTTCAATGTTTGCTCCAACGACAAAACCATTGATCCCAAAACTTATTTCTTCCTGGCAATTTCAACAAATGTCTGACTGGGCTTCATCTTTACTATCCAAACCTTCACAGGTAGATTTCCATAACAAGCTCTTTCGAGGTCAATACCACAGTTTTAACTTACCAATGATCTTCTGGATGCCTAGACTAATGCTCCATTGCTTTATCAGGTCAGGGCACTTTCTGGCATAACAGTCCATTAGTCCTTTGGCCATTTCAACTTTTTAATCACTTTTCTGAAACCTGAGAAAGTATTTCCCTGTCCTTTCTTCCATAAATTTATGAATGAAAGGAAGATTCATTGTTAAATCAATCTTCCAAGTGGGACTTTCCTTCTCATCTATATTAGGGAGCTAGGGACACCTGGGTGCCATGGTGGCCCAGTGGACTTCACTGCTGCCTCACAGTACCAGGTTCGATTCCAGCTTCAGGCAACTGCTGTGTGGAGTTTGCACCTTCTCCCTGTGTCTGTGCGGGTTTTCTCCCGCAGTCCAAAGATGTGTGGGGCAGGTGAATTGGCCATGCTAAATTGCCCATAGTCAGAGGGAAATGGGTCTGGGTGGGTTACTCTTCGGAGGGTCGGTGTGGACTTGTTGAGCCGAAGGGCCTGTTTACACACTGTAGGGAATCTAATCTAATAAGAGGTGTATGAAGTGATGAGGTACTGGGAGCAGAATGATGAGTGAAAGCAGTGTCCATTTAATCAACGTGAAGAAAGTTAAAAGTATCAAAAAGAATTTGAGTTGATCAAAATGAAACAAAAGTTGGGCCAGGCTAAAAACCTGAAAGGGACTGCTGACTGTGAAGTCCAGCTATTAACAGTCACACTGCACTATGGGGCCTCAGAAACTAAGAAAGAAAAGATTACAGAAGATTTATACAAGTAGTGTGTACAGAGAACGTCAAACTTCTAGTGTAATTGAAACAACGAGGAGGTACCTTAATGGGGGAAAATATTCTAAAATGTTCAGAGCTCAAAGCTCATTCTGAACTACTACTATTAGGGAAAGCTTCTTCAACAATTAAGGAATAATAATCTCATCTTTGTAAAGCTAATTCTTGAAAGAAAATATTTGTTTAAGTCTGCAGAAGGCTATCATGAAAAAGCAAACCTTTGATAATGATTAGATTATTTGCAGAATGACCTTTTGCAAAAATGAGTTGAAAAGCAAATGTAGACTCAAACCCTCAATACTTAACTGTCCAATTATTTGACTGAGATTGAGACAAGAGGGCAGATGGCATATGTTGAATGTCCTGCTTTTGAGCAATTTATCATCCAGTCTACAGACCACAGAAATCTCCTATGGATTCTGGTCCAGATGTTTACTTCCTTGCTGAAGGTTATACACTTCTACTTTCTGTTGGAAGGTCCAAAGATGTTCTTTTCTGCAGAGGACTGGCCTCACATTGACAGGTCTGCATCTGATATCACTACCTACAGAGGACTTGCCCCTGACTCAGAGTGCACCACTCCTGAACAGGAGACGGAGCATTTATCCTTGCTGTTCAAGGACTTCTAATAGATTAGATCATGGAGGGTTGCCTCTACAATCAGTTTTTCCTTGAATGATCTTTATGGCAATTATGGCATAATCCAGTGGTTGTGAGACACTGACTTGCCATTCCACCTCTGCAATTGCCTTCCAAGACAATGATAAGGGAGTACACAATAGATTCATAACAAAATATTCCTATCCTTATGCAATTTGGCACAGCTACTGAGCTAACTAGACTGCCCTAATGCAGTGACAAAATCAACCACACCTAGACCAGGGAGGAATTTTAGATTAGATTACTTACAGTGTGGAAACAGGCCCTTCAGCCCAACCAGTCCACACCGACCCTCCAAAGAGTTGTAATTGTTTTAATGCAAATGTGTAAATGCCACAATTTTGAAATGTCTGTACTTTGCATGTTTTGCATTTGGGAAAGAATCACACCCAGGTTGTGTTAATACACAAGGTCTCAGACTGCCATCTTGTGGTATCTTTAGGTATGTGTAGATTTTATATGAACATTGAGCAAGAGTTTCCTGGAATGGTATAAAAGAGAAAGATAGCCAGGAAACACGCTGATTCACCGACCCTGACACAAACTCAGGTCGTGGTTTCTCAGGAAGTTGGTTTACGTATACTGCAGTGAATATAGCAATGGAACAGTGTGACTAAGAGCATTTGCTGAAACCTGGGTTGAAGTAATTCTGAGGTGCTCAGGCATTCACGACTTTCTGGGGGGAGAAAAAGGCAATGGTTGTGGTTGTGGTTGTTCCTTCACAATGACATCAGCTGGGCTTGACACAGTGGGAGGAGGTATTCTGAATCATCTACTGAACGACTCTGCTAGCACGCAGCCTAACTTCCCCAGCAGCTCAAAGTGTCAGCTCTTGCTAGGGGCCCTCTCCCTTCCTGTACCTTGGGGCAAAAAAGCTTGAGATGGTCAGGTTCCCTTATCTGCAAAGGATCAACCTAGTGAACCTTCTCTGGACCGCCTCCAGTATATCTTCCTTTAGAAAAGGGAACCAAAACTGTTCACAGCATTCTAGGTATTTTCTGACTATTGCCTGGTGTACTTTTAGCAAGACGTCTCTGTTTTATACCCAGTTCCTTTGAAAATAAAGTCCAACAGTGGATTTGCCTACACACTGAAACTGTATGCAGCTTCTTGTAATTCAACACAGATCACTCTTTGCTGCAGCTTTCTGCAGTCCTTCTCCCTTTAAATACTATTCAGTACTTCCTGCCAAATCCTCACATTTCCCCACGTTATATTTCATCTGCCAAGGTTTTGGCCACTCTCTTAAACTGTCTATATCCCTCTGTCGACTCTTTGTCATCATCCCTACTTGCCTTCCTACCTATTTTTATGTCATCCCAAAACTTGACTATCGTACATTCACTTTTCTCATCTAAGTTATTTATGTTGTAAGTAAATGTGGCCCAAACATTTATCCCTGTGACATTTGACTAGTTACAGATTGCTATAGAAATTGCTTTCCTTATCCCAACTCTCAGTCTTCTATTAATTAACTAAACCTCTTTCCATACTAAAATATTTATGAATTGCACAGTGGCTCAGTGGTTAGCTCTGCTGCCTCACGACACCAGGGACCCAGGTTTGATTCCAGTCTCAGGCTACTGTCTGTGTGGAGTTTGCACATTTTCCCCATGTCTGTGTGGGTTTCTCCCACAATCCAAAGATGTGCAGGTTAGGTGAATTGCCCATAGTAATCAGGGATGTGTGAGTGAGGTGCATTAGTCAGGGGTAAATGTAGGGGAATGTGTCTGGATGGGATACTCTTTGGGGGGTCAGTGTGGATTTGTTGGGCTAAATGGCCTGTTTCCACACTGTAGGGGTTGTATAATGATTTTATGATTACCTTCAAAATCATGGTGTCTTATTATATCTTATATGCAGAACCTTATCAAAGGTCTTTAGAAAATCCAAATATATTTTATCTACCAGTTCCCCTTTATCTACCTTGCTTGTTACCTCCTCAAAGAATTCTAAGAAATTTATGAATTACATCTTCATGAAGCCATCCTGACTCTGCTTGTTTACATTCTGGGGATTTGTGAATGCTCCACTATTACATCCTTTAGAATAGACACTAATGTTTTTTTTCAGTGACAGATGTAACTGGCCTGCAGTTACCCATTTATTGTTTCCTCCCTTTTGGAACAACATTGGTGGTTTTCAAATCCCCTTTGACTTTTTCAGAGTTTTAGGATTCTTGGAAAATTGCTAGTCGTGGATATATTATTTCTGTGGATTCTTGCTGTAATATCCAAGGATACATCCCATCAGGTCCAGTAGACGGAGCAGCCTTTCGCCCCATTAATTTCCCTAGTACTTTTTCCAAAGTGATGGTGTTGTGTTTATTTTCTACTCACTCCCACTTTTACCCCTTAACAACTTAGAGATTTTGGAATGTTATTGGTGTCCTCTATTGTGATGACAGATGCAAAGTATTTATTCAATTCCTCTGCCATTTCCTGGTTCCCCCATGATTACTTCCCTGGCCTCATTTTCTAGTTATTTCCTCCCGTTTTTTGTTCATCTTTTGTTGGTTTTTAAAACTTTCTAGTTCTCTGGCTTATCACTAATCTTTGCCATGTGGTATGTCTTTTTTCAATTTAATCCTCTCCTTAAACCACCTCACCTTGGGGCAGCATGGTAGCTCGGTGGTTAACACTGCTGCCTCATTGTACCAGGGACCTGGGTTCTATTCCAGCTCAGGCAACTGTCTGTGTGGAGTTTGCACATTCTCCCTGTGTCTGCGTGGGTTTCCCCCAGATGCTCTAGTTTCCTCCCACAATCCAAAGATGTGCAGGTTAGGTGAATTGGCTATGCTAAATTGCCCATTGTGTTTGGGGATGTGTAGGTTAGGTGCATTAGTCAGGGGTAAATACAGGGGGGTGGGTTACTCTTCAGAGGGTCGGTGTGAACTTGTTGGGCTGAAGGGCCTGTTTCCACACTGTAGGGATTCTAGTCTTAACTTCCTTGGTTAACCGCAGTCAGTTTAGTTTCTTCCAAGAATCTTTCCCCCAAACTGAGATGTATCTTTGCTGTAAGTTATGACCTATTTTCTTAGACATTTGCCATTGTTCATCATTTTTCTCTGCTAAACACTTTTCTCAGTCCAGTCAACTCTGTCCTTATTACTATGCAATTATCTTTATTTAAGTTTAGCACAGTTATTACTCATCCAACTTTCTCACTCTTATACTGAATGCTTACTTCTTCAAATGGCTTCTGTACACTAGGGAATCTTTTGTTTTCAGATAATGTGCTAAACCTTCCTCATTCCTCATTCCTCATCCAAAATGGCCTGATCCCTGGTTGGGCCAATGTGGTGTTGATAGTTTGAAGGAATGTCCAGCAACCAGTAAAAATACAGATGACCTGCTGCAAGGGTGAATGCCCCATCTTCTTCTGCTACCTCACACTCCCTCTGTCTATACCACTGCACCCAGCTCCCACCAAGGCTGACAGTCTACAGCACTCACAATTGCACACAGCATTTCTCCTCACTCCCTCTCACCCATCCCAATCTCCTCCACATCTAACCATGAACGTCCTTCCAGTTAGAATGCTTCCAATGAGCCCACATGGGCAATATCAGAAACAAAGCCATCATGTGATCATTCAGCTATCGTACTAATGTCATTTTAAACAATGCGCTCAAAACACTGGGACAGGGAAATCTCCAACAATGAGGGAAATGGGATACGTGGATCTTTCTCACTCTAAATCTGATTTCGATGTATGCTGCTTAAGGCAGACTTTCAGTAGGAGATTGCAAGTCTGGTGGCCAGGGTAAGAATGTCTTCCTTGGCCTCCAAAATGTACATACCCCAAGAAAAGCAGCATTGCATGGGCAATAATGGTGTTGACGTTTTATACTCCAAGCTGTGAAGTGAGCAGACCTTGCAGATTTTCCCAGCTCACTCGCCATTTCTTTTGTTGTTCAGTGGCTGCAAAGATGCCACCTGTATGTTTTACACACTGTGTTCAGTGGAAGGAAGCTTTATCACATAAATAACCAAGTTATAATAAGAATTTATAGAAAATTTGCAAAGCAATGGATTAAGTGAAACTCTAAAAGGAAATTGTGATCAAATAGCATGATATGTGCATCCAGCATCTTATATTTAAGGGAGCAAATGAGTGTGATTTAACATAGCCTGCTGTAAATGAGAGGCAATATTTGCAGGATTTTTGTTTCAGTTTTAAAGGACAAACTGTTAGGTTCAGTTATTATAAATAATATGCAGGTGGTTCTCTTTAATCTGCAATGGTGAGTTGACTTTGAAGGACAAGGCGCAGTGCACTTCCTGCTGTGTGCACTGACAAGCAGACTGCATACAGCTTTGTAAAATTTCATCACATTACAGAACTATTCCTCTACACATTCCAAACTACAGCCCTTAAAACAAACAAAAATTGAAGCAAATCCCTGTCATCCAGTGATTGAACACAGTTTGTAATGTCCATCTGGTGCTGTTACCTCAATTGGACTCAAGGTAGGGAGATGGTTGATACTACTTATAGACTGTAAATGTTGTGACTGGTTCAGTTACATGGCAAAGCGACAATATTCAGGACCATGATTAACTTAATGCCACATTCCTGTCTTCATAGAGGGAAACCTGGATGCCAATGCATGTCACAATACAATGGGTCATTGTCAGAGTACAATACGACTTATACTTCAGTACATTAATCACTATTCCAGTATAGCGGATCCTACAAACGAAAGTAATCTGATCACTCTCACAGTACAGTGAATCCTGTACACAGGATTATACTGTTCACAGTATAATGAATCTTATACACCAGTACAGTCTAATTACTGTCACAGTTTAGTGGATCTTGTACTCCCATACACTCCAATCACTGTCACAGCACAGTGAATCTGATTCACCAATCCAGTCGAATCATTGTCATAGGAAAGTGGATTATGTATTCCAGTTCATTTCAATCCCTGTCATTTTATTGTGGATTTTGTACTCCCACACAGTCCAATCACTGTCACAGTAATGTGGTGTGTGTACTTGTGTGCAGTCGAATAACAGTCACTATTATGGATGCTGCATTCCTATTTGAGAGATATTTAAGGCTCTAATTTGAGCCAATGTTGCTTGTTGGTTGCACTGAAATGTCTTTATCGGAACAGCTTGTATTTCATCTGTCTCTAAATGGGGATTTTGCTGCATTTCACCAGGATGAGTGAAAACTTGGGGAGCAACACAACCATGACAAAGTGATGAGCACAGTATCTAAAATCTCACTCACACTGCCTCATGAATATGTAGCCTTCTATAATTTTAAGCAGACAGATAGAAGGCCAAAGTGAACACAAAAACTGGGACAATATTAGGATTCGGGCCTTAGATAATGACCAGGATATATTCTACAACCTTCAATGTCATGCCATCTAATATTATCACTGATGGTCTGTTTGGGGAAGAGTTCTTCAGTATGAACTAACTGTCCTTCTTCTAATGGATGAGAAATGATGTGGAATGGGTGCTCCCTCACTGCTCCAGCATGATATGACAATCCTTTTAGCTATCTCTTAAGCAGTTTAACATTTTTCAATTACAAGTGAACTGTGTCTACATCTCGAACTTACAGAGTAGACATACATCATTACTAAGCACCATGTCTTTGTTTATCGAATTGCAATTTTTGAATTATTGATGAACAATGTGGATCATGTCTAGTTTGGTGTGACAACTGGTTTGTAACTTCAGGCTGCTAATAAAAGGTTTGTGTTGTTCAGCCAGACACAGAAGAACATGGAGACCACCTGACAGAGAAAGTGACTGATAACGATTATTTAAAGTACAAACCCATGCACTTAGTTCAATTTATTTAATCTCAGAGTTTATTATAAAGTGCTGCACAGTGACATTGCATGGTTTAAATACTGCACTGATAACCTTACAGTTTATGATGTGGCTCAGATGGAACTTCAAACAAGACCATTAGTTTATCAAATTTATATATTCACAGACATTATGCACGGACACCCAGGATTTTACCTGCATTGTGGGGACCATCCTTCACAATCCCTTCCACTTGAAATGAGGATCTCAGTGACTGAGATCTGAGGAACATCCTCAGGAGTTAGAGCCCCCTATTGGTCAAAAAAAATCCCCCTGCCACAGGATGCCAATCAAAGATGAGCAGCGGTTGCTGGAGGGAGCAAGCCTGAAGTGGCTGGATCCTGGAGCAAGGTAAACGTGGGGCACAGATTGTAGGGTAGGGCGTTCAATGGAGAAGGGAGGGAGGAAGGCGCTCAGTGGAAAGTGCAGGCAATGTGCCTTTGCTTGAGCCGCTGCAGACTCTTAACCTCATCGAATAGGCATCCTCCTGTTCCTGCTTCCAGGCATGCTACATGGCAACTGACCCGCCCAGTGGCTGGTTGAATGATCCTTAGTTAGCCATATCGGGGCCTCAATATGCAGATTTATGAGCATGTAGACCATGGGCCTTCCTGCAGAGGCAGGAAAGCAGCAGATACCAGCTATGCCATCACCTTCCTTCATTAAGTCTCCACTCTGCCACATCCAAACCAGTTGATTTTACCCGGCAAGTGGTAAGTGCATTTTATGATTCTGCCCCATTTGACCACAAAGTTTGCCACATGTGAGCCACATTTTGAATGCACTCACGTTAGGGAGTGTGGCGGATCAGGGTCTCAGGAAGTAACATGATTTCCTAGATTGCAGCTTTCTACCTTGATGCCTCCCTCACTCCCAGAGCTACCTTAAATATTTTTGATTCATTTTTAATGCTTTCAGCTCAACAGAGGGAAATGATATGATTAGAAAAGCCATTAGGAAAAAAAAACCTTTGTTCATTTGTACAACTAACTCACTTCTCAGGGAGCTGAAAATCATAACAAGTGAAAACTAGTATCTTGACTCAGCAAGATGGCGGCGATTCTGTAGAACTGCTGTGGACAGTTCTGCCTAACAGCCAAGGCATACCGGTGTTTTTTGCTATCCCTGGCCAATTTATGTGGTGGAATTATTAGTTTAAAACCTGACAGAACATATATTTGTTAATATTTGGGAGTGGGAAGGATAACAAAGGGAAAAGGAGCAAGCAAACAGCAGCAGGGAGGACACTCCCCTGCAGCACCTACCACACCAGAGAATGCAGCAGCAGCAGCAGCCTCTCCTGAACCCCCCCCGCCCCGGGGACCTGACAGACTCACAGGAATTGGCTGTGGCGATGGTGAGACTTACCTTGAAAGTTGGGACTGGGATTGAGGAGATCCCTGGGGAGATTCGTGCCCAGGTCCACCCTATGGCATCCATGCTGCAGTAGCACGAGCAGGAGATCCAGGGCCTCGGGGAGAGGCTGGAGGAGGTGGAGGGTCAAACTAAGGCCTCAGAAGCTGCAATGGAGTCCTCATCCAGTCGGATCCAGATGCTGGAACGAGAGATGCGGGCCTTGCGAGACCATATCAACGACCTCGAAAATCGAGATCGGAGGATAAATTTCCGAACTGTCGGGCTCCCTGAAGGTGAGCAGCCAGTCAGCTTCTTTGAAAGCTGGCTGCTGAAGTTTTTGGGCCTTCACATTGAGTCCAGCGGATTGCAGATTGAAAGGGCATATTGGGTTACAGTGCACAGGTCAGGGTTGGTACAGTGCACAGGTCAGGGTTGGTGCAGTGCCCCCGCCCGGTCCTAGTGCACTTCCATTCATATAAGGACAAGCAAAAAGTCATAAAAACTTCCAGATCCCTGGGAAAAGATCCGCAGGCACTGCTGTACATGGGGTCAAAAATCATGTTTTTCCAGGATTTTTCTGCAGCTGTAATTCGAAAGAGGAAGTCCTTCGATGAAGTTAAAAAGAGACTGAGGAACCTGGGCATCCAGTACTCCATGAGATACCCCGCAGTGCTCCATTTCAGCCACGAGGACTCAGTTTATACATTTGACTCAGCGGATAAGGCTAAAAACTTTGTAGACACTTTAAAATAAATGGATTGGCCTGAAGAATATGGTTAATGTTTGTTCTCTTTTCTATCTTTCCCCATGTTTTCCCTTTTTTTTATTCCTTTTTTTCTCTCTAATAATTTCCTTTTTGGAAAGGGGGGAAAAGACTTTGGAATAAGTTGTTCCTTTTTTTAATAACTGGATTTTCTGATTGGAAATTTTGTGGATGTTCTTTGTTGTCTCTCCCCTTTTTTTTGTTTGTTCTGTTTCTCTTTTAGTCACAAGTAGGGGTGACATGAAGCCAGGGATGGGTGGAGTGCTCATCCTGACTTGGTCTTTTTTCTGTTGATTTTAGGATCATCTCCATGTTTTGTCTCTGGCCTAAGGCTTGGGCACAGTCGGGGTTTGAAGGATCTGTGAAGGAGGGGATGGGTAGGGTGAGTGCCCCCTATGGGCAGGGGAAAGAGTCTTCTATTCAAGGTTTTATAGTTGGTTTTCTTTGTCGTTTTTTGGTAGTAATGGTTATTTATAGTTATGGTAGTGTAGTTTTTGTATATATAGTTTTTTGATTCCATGAGTCTTTATTTACTTATGCTCGGCACTTTGTAAGCAGGGTTCTCCCTCTGAGGGGTTCATGGGTATCTGAAAGGGGATATGGCTAAGTGTCTTATTAAATGGTGCACCTGGAACATTAAGGGAAATCATTCGCCTGTTAAAAGGAATAAAATGCTTTCTAGCCTTAAGAGGGAAAAGGTTGATATCGCTTAGTTGCAGGAAACCCATCTTGATGATGGGGAACACCTGAAATTACAACAGGGGGGTTATGACCGGGTATTCCTTTCATCCTTTACTACTACAAGTAGGGGAGTGGTGGTACTTATCCAGAAAAAACTTCCGTTCACTTTATTGCAGCAGGTGAAAGATGAACAGGGATGGTTTGTGATACTTAAAGCCCTGATACATGGGGAGGAATATGGCATTTTAAATGTCTACTGTCCTTCGGCACATCCCCTAAAATTTTTGATTAGTGCTTTCTCTAAATTGAGTGATTTTGGAACACGGCACATTATTATTGGGGGGGGATTTTAATTGTCTTTTGGATCCAACAGTGGACAGGATGCCTTGTGGGCCCCCAACTATTTCTTCGCAGGCCAAGCACTGGTTGGCATATGTGAGGAGTTGGGGCTGGTGGATATTTGGAGATGTCTTCACCCTACCGGCAGGGACTTCACCTTTTCTCAAACCCACATAAATGTCACATGAGGATTGACCTCTTTCTGGCTCCCTCGGCCCTTCTGGATTCGATTATGGGTTGTAAAATTGGGAATATAGCTGTCTCTGATCACGCAGCAGTAGATTAAGGCCAAGAGTGAAGGGCTAGGTTTGTGGCACTGGCATTTGAACCTTTTTCTCCTTAAGGATTCCAAATTTGTGGAATACGTTTTGAAGGAGTTTTAGGAATTCTTGACTATCAACTCAGGCATGGCTAGTAGAGACTGCTAAGGCCTTTGCTAGGGGTTTAGCGATTTCCTATTCGGCTAGCCGGAAACAACAGAAGGAGGAACAGCAGCGTCTACTTGAGACGCAGTTGAAAGCCACCGAGGCGGCACATTTTGCGCGGCCTTCAGTGACTAAGCTACGGCGGATCACGGCCCTTCGGGCTGCCTTGAATTCAATACTGTCACAAATCGCAAAGAAAGAACTTGCTTTTGCTAGACAAAGACTGTCGAATGTGGGGATAGGCCAGGGAAGTATTTAGTGTACCTGACTAGGAAAAAGCCTGTTTCCCAATCCATTACTGCAATCAGAGACAGCGCCGGGGTCCTTACATACGATGCGAAAAAGATTAATGAGGCTTTTCGGAGCTTTTACTCTGAATTGTATCAGTCTGAAGGTTGCGAGGACAGGAGGGCTAAAATGGAGATCTTTTTTAAGAACCTGGACCTCCCAGGGGTAACCTTGGCACAGGCCTCTCTCCTTAATGCCCCTTGACCGTTCAGGAAATACAGGGGGCAGCTAGGCAACTTCAGAGTGGGAAAGCGCTTGGCCCTGATGGTCTTCCGGGTGAGTTTTATAAGGAGTTTATAGGGATTCTGTCAGGGCTGATGTTGGAGATGTACAATCACTCCTATATGCATGAACGCCTACCACCATCTTTGAGAGCATATTATTAAAGAGGACCAGACAGGCTTTACAAGGGGTCATGGGTCCTCTAATATTAGAAGGTTGTTGAATATGGTCCAAGGTTGTCAGCAACGATCGATTCGGAGTTGGTGATTTCCTTAGATGCAGAGAAAGCATTTGACCGGGTGGAATGGCCGTATCTTTTTTATGTCTTAGAACAGTATGGGTTAGGGGGAGTCTTTGCTATGTGGGTAGAGGTTTTATATCGCCACCCTCTGGCCGCAGTCATCACCAACGGGGTGAAGTCTGGGAATTTTACGATTGGTCAGGGTAGTCGGCAAGGCTGCCCCCTCTCACCGTTGTTGTTTACGTTGGTGATAAAGTCGCTGGCAGAGGTCATTCGTCAGAACGTCCACATAACCACTCCGGAAGTGGGATCGAGGGCACACAAGATTACACTGTATGCGGATGATGTCCTTCTGTTTTTATCGAACCCGATTTGATACAATGTATCAATTCATTTGGGACTATTTCAGGATTTAAGATTAACTTTGCAAAATCAGAGGCTATGCCTTTGGGGAACCTTAAGGATGTGCCAGAAGTTGAAGGTGGCTCTAAGTTCCCTTTTAAGTGGTCACCGGCAGGGTTCCGGTACCTAGGCATTTTTATTACCCCCAAGTTTGATCTGTTATTTCAGACTAACTTTGCTCACTTGCTCAACAATATTAGGCGCGATCTCCAGAGATGGGAGGCCCTTCCAATTTCATGACTGGGCCGAATATCTCTCATATGCTCCCTATAATGTTTCCCAGGTCAACGCTGCGGAAGCTTATGGGGTGGTCTGGCATCGTGGGTGGCACCTCATCAAACTTACTAAATTGCAGTTGCCTCATGGAGGGGGAGGAGTTGATTTCCCAGACATCAGGAGGTATCAATTGAGTTCCCTGCTGTCCTTTGTCTGCGATTGGGTAGGTAATGATCCAAACTCAATATGGCTGGATATCGAGGCCCCCCAAACAAAGTGCCCTCTTATTAACCTGTTGTTCATGGATAAGATGAGGACAGTTATGGACCACTGCCGGAACCACATTGTCATTAGTACAGCCAAGGCATGGAGGGCGATGTGTCAGAGTGAGGGTTGTTTATCCAAGACTTCGCCACTTACACCTACAGTTGGCATGCCAGTGTTCCGT
>NC_057728.1:18006952-18048286 GCF_004010195.1 Chiloscyllium plagiosum
ATGGGAAGAAACTATTTAATATTCTTGCATACTGTGCATGGAAGAATATTCTGATGAATTGGGTGTCTGAGAACCCGCCGGGCTTGCTGGGATGGCAGAAGTTAATTATGGAGCACATTCCCTTGGACTTTTTTACAAACATGGTGCACCACACAACAGACCATTTTATAAGACATGGCATCCCTACTTGAGTTATTTAGCTATAGATTTGTCAGTTATCTTAACTAGGGCGTTTGTTTAAGCAGGATGGTTAGATTTGTCAAGCCCTGGGCCCTGGAGGGGGTCTCCTGAGTTAATACGGGTATATATACAATGCTCCCATTCCTCTGTTTGGGAGCTTTGCACTGAGCATAGCTGTTCTGTATTTTGTGGTTTATTTTTTTTTTTGCTTGTCTTTTTTTTGGTGTTGCTTTGCACAGTGTTAGGGTTTGTTTGTGTTAGAGGGTAGGTTAGTAGTTAGGAGACAGTAGTTGTATTGTAATTTGTGTTTATTTTCATTTTATTATACTGATATTTGTTATTCATCGTTTTTTTTCAATAATTTTATATGTTTGTAAACTTTAAAAAAAATTGCTAATAAATATATTTACAAAACAAAACTAGTATCTTTACAGAGGAACCTCGGTTATTCAGCCTCCGATTATCCAAATTTTGGATTATCCAGCAAGATCGCAGGGTCCTGAAGCTCAGCTAAACTATGTTATCCAGCATTCGATTATCCAGAATTCGATTAACCAAACAAAATACTCCCCTTTGGATAACCGAGGTTCCTCTGTACATCGTATTGTGTAAGACTGTCTATCAGTTTCCCCCCAGTTGATGGCCACATTTGGAGTATTTATCCAAGATAAGCCCTTTCCATTTTTCTGTATCACTAAAAAGCTCATAATGGGATTGAACTCAATGATGTACAAAGAGGCAACCCATTTCCTCTGCAGCACCATATAACTTCATGGTCATTGGTGCTCTTGAACTTCTGTAGACTTAGTTCCACCGTCTTGGCATGGCCATTCATACTGAAAAAGGGAAGCAAATAATGTCTTTCAATAATAACATACTTCTTCCTAGTTCAGGAGAAAGTGAGGACTGCAGATGCTGGAGATCAGAGCTGAAAATGTGTTGCTGGAAAAGTGCAGCAGGTCAGGCAGCATGCCCGAAACGTCGATGCTGCCTGATTTGCTGCGCTTTTCCAGCAACACATTTTCAGCTTCTTCCTAGTTCAGTTCTTAAAGAATGTTTTAAGATGATACTTGGAGGCTCCCACAATTGTTCTCTGGTATAGAAGACACAGAACAGGAGAGGATAGAGGGCATAATTCAAAGTAAGGCTTGTCCATTTAAGACAGAGATATTGAGGAATCTTTCTCTCTGAGGTTAGTGGATCTGCAGAAATCATTACTGCAGAGGGTATCGAGGCTGGTCGTTAAGTATACTCACTGACTGAGACAGACAGATATTTAAGGAAATCGAGGTTTATGGGGATAAGGCAGGAAAATAGATTTGAGAATTATCATTTAATACTTAAGCAGACTGGATAGGCACATGGTTTACTGCTATATCTTCTTTCTTAAGAGTGAAAAACAAAACTGGATAATGTGGGAAAACACTTTTTGTCAGCATTGGTTATTACCAATGCACTAGAAATCTAATGACATCCCAACCCACACCGCATGCACTCAAACCATAACTATCAGGATCTCTGAACAAGTGCCAAAAACTGAACTTACTAATTGTTTACTAAAATCTGTAAAGTCACCTTGCAGTTCTCAGGCATGAGCTTTCAGTGAAGAAAGTATTAATATGTTGACATATGACGTCTGATAGGAGGATATTTAAAGCTTAAATGCAATATATTAATTAGTGACAAAATTTCATTTCCTTGAGTGGGGGATTTTAAAGTTAACAAAAGGAAACTTTGGGCTGAATCTACCTTTAGGCTCAGTATAACTTGACTGATGTACATTTGTAGCTCACCAACTGTGTACTGGAGTAACTCCACAGAGGCTAGTATCCTGTCACTAAGTCACCCTTTATTTATATGTGCATGGCGCTTCATACTGATCTGGTTTCCTCACAGCCAGCTCTCAGAGTGAGCAGAACCTCTGACACTCCTGTTTATATCTATCAGCCAGGGCTTCCTGATTGGACCAGGTTAACAGCCCCAATCAGGGAACTCCTATTCTATGAAGTCTATGTAGCTGACTTCATTATGATCACTGCACACAGCTCAGCTTTATGTGACCTTACATGCCATTTCTGGCTTATCACACCAGGGCTGGGTTCACATATAGTCTAGCATGATTCACAGACCTGTTCAAGGTCCTGCCTCAGTTCTCCAATATTGTATCCCAACATCTTAAACTTCACTTTTGCTTCCTTCGATCACAACTGCAACCCTATGCTGTCGACTGCCATCTTTATGCCCCACATGACCTCTCAGTTCACACATTGCACTTCATGCAAAATGTCTGTGCCCAGATATTCTTAATCACCCTTCATCACCCACACTGACCTCCCCCCCCTACCATGTCACTGTGATTACCCTGTGTTTCCTCATGTCACTCACCCAGTATGTACTCCGTACACTCCTCAAATACCATGCAGCATCAATGAAAAATGTTTTCCCCTGGAGAAAATATAAACCTATCCATGTCATTAGCACTGAGAGAAAATGCTTTCTACCATGTGAAGAGAAACTTATAATAATTATAATCCTAAGTTGTGTTAACCAACCAGAAACAACAGCAAAAGGACAAACAGTACATACAACTTCTTGGGACATTTGTTCTTTCTCAGATCAATGGAATAGTTACTGTGCTGAAACCCAATCATGTTTGGAACTGAGCCGGGCATACATAATGACCACAGTTGACCACACAATATACTACACTATGGAAGGAAAGAACAGAAGATGATTGTTTTCCAATCAATATAAGGGAGCAGGTGGAGAGATTTTTCTCAGGTGCCAAAATCAGGTTTCCTTTATCAACCAAAGCCATTAAAATTGCAGTAAAAATGATGACAACACAGGTTGACAGGTCACTTTCTAATTTTATCACTACAATACAGTACTTTCCCTGTTGGAAAATTATTGTAATGTGTGTGAAAATTTTGTAAGATTGTTCAATGTAAGGGTCAACTTACCATGTAATTAATAACTGTATTAAGAACACATTTACATTACAATAATGCACTTAGTAGTGACAGCTGAAGGTATGAAAACACTTTACGTCTATCTGATAGAGTGAGAGGTATGCTGGACCATGAGGATGCAAATTGTAATCAAATACAATTCAGCTGTTACTGATGCCCCCACATTGTTGTTTGGATACCCAGTTTGAGCTGTTAAATGTGTTCTGAATCAATCCCATTTATCACAGTGGTAGTACTGTACATCACAATAGAGTGTGGTGCTGGAAAAGTGCAGCAGGTCAAGCAGCATCTAAGAAACAGGAGAATCGACATTTCAGGCATAAGCCCTTCATCAGGAATGATGCTTGAGGGCCGGGATGCTGAGAGATAAATGGAAAGGGGGTGGGGCTGTAGGGGAGGTAGCTGGGAATGCAATAGGTAGATAAAGGTGGGGGTGAAGGTGATAGGTCGGAAAGGGAGGTGGAGCAGATTAGTCCACGAAGGGGAGGGAGGTGTCTGAGATGGTCCAGGTAAACTTGAGGTTGGGATAGAAGGTGTTTGTGAAGTTGAAGAACTGTTCAACTTCCTCATGGGAGCACCAGGTAGTGCCAATACAGTCATTGATGTACTTTGCTGGTTTGTTGGTGATACTGGTGTTATAGCGGAGGAAGTGGAGGACTGCGTGTTGTGAGAGTGAGAGGTTGGAGAGGGTGGACAGGTTGAGATAGTCTATGTCATGGCGGCAGTTGGAAATGAAGAGATTGAGCAGCACGGGGTATGCAAGTGGATAGGTTGTGTTGGAGGTGCGAGAAGGGGTCCTTGGAGGGTGGGCGGGAATCTTGATGGAAAAAGTAAACCCAGAGGTGGTGGAGGAAATATCCAATGTCGCAACGCATGTCAAACTCATGGTTCTGGGACCATAGTGGGATGAAGGTAAGGCCTTTACTGAGGACTGATTGTTCATCCTCAGTGAAGGGGAGATCTGGGGGGGATGGTGAAACATCACCATCAAACCAGCATCTCTCTCACATCACAGTAAAGGCTTTCTTCACCGTTAATAGTTGGTGTGTGTGTGTGAGAGAGAGAGAGAGAGAGAGAGAAAGAGGATCACTCTTACTTGAGAATCGATGTATTTGCAATAAACACATTTGTGAGGGCATCTCCAAATCATGTATTTTCTATTGGTCTCTCACCATCTGTCACAGGCCCCATTTGCAAATGCATCCTTCAGGAGGTCAGTGGCATTCGGTAGGAGATTGTCTTGCGCTGCCTGACCTGATAATATGAGACGTTATGCTGAAAACTCCCAGGGTCACTCCCTGTGACTGTAAACTTATAGTACCACCATCTCTAAGATCTGATGAGCTAGGGTCCCGCTAATTTCTCTAACCACTGCGCAGACCTTTGCGGTTCATGTGCAGCAACAGCTGGAGAAACCAGAAGTGAATACTTTGGCACGGCATTGGATGCCAATCAACATGCGCAGACCCTCGGAGCGGCTGCTCAGCTTCGAGGGAACATCGATGATGAGTAGGATGATATCAGCATGTTTGATACAAGCTTCAAAAAAGAAATCTGAAACTCTTCTTGCTGGAGCCAAGAAAGGATGCAGGACCAGCATAATAAAGCAGAGATTTGTAATTCACAGTTCATTATAAACTGGCAAGACATCTTGTAGCAGTTTGATACAACTGACCTAGACACTGGATGCTCCAAATTCATTACGTAAACAACTGACCTTCCAAAGTCCCCCTTTACTAAGGGTCTGACCCCTGCCAGTTTAAAATGAACAGTAATTTGAAAATCTGTTTTGTTCTGCTGGTCCTGCATCTTCTCAATGGGTCCACTTCAGAGGGTGGTTCAGAGAGAACCACACTGCTATATGACTTATTCACATTTCAGTCAGAAATGGTGAGAGCCAATGGTCCCTCTTGTTTATCTTCGCTGCTTAAAGCCATTTTGTTGCATTGTGTGGTCACTTTAAGATTCATGTGTTGCCTTGCAAAGAGAATATAAGATGTGCAGGGCCTGTTTAAACTGCATGGCATGTTCTGTGCTACTTGAAAGAGCTTTAACACATTATTCTAACATTCTCAAAGCACAACAAAAGCTATGTTACTCTGTGAATCAGTTAGTTGGGGTACATCAGTACATTACATGAAAATGAGAAATCTATCCAGAATATCACAAATAGAGAGAGGAGCAGAGTTCATATGACATTGACATGAAGATTATTGCATGTAACTTTGCAAATATTTATGTGTTCTTTTACATCATATCAACCCTGCTAGTTCACATAAACAGTAAAGTAAGAATCTTTGCTTTATTATGCTGGTCCTGCATCTTCTCTTGGCTCCAATATGAAGAGTTTCAGATTTCCTTTCCCACTTGGAAGAAATCTAAACCGGCCAAGAGCCAAGACTTCCACTGTCTTTGAGCTGGGGGGAAGGAACACAATTCTGATTACTTGGACCTCGGTTCGTGCTTTGCAAGCAATCGAAGTTTGTCTGAAATAAGCTGTTGTTCTGCTATCTAATGACATTTTGCAAAGAAGTTATAAACCAAGATTTCAGATTGCTCTTTTGTTGAACAAAAGTGGGCATTACAGGAGCTGTTGAAGCTAGAATATAAAGTGGTCCCACCTTCATCACCAGCAGACAAGGACAGCATTCACTGGAATGACGGTGCCAGCAAATAATACAAAGATATTTTTTGGAGTTGAAAATTACGCTGGCACAGTCCTATCATTCAAATTGAAGCACAGCCACATTTACTGCCTTCAAAGTGGCACTGGGCCCACTGTAAGTTGCAGACTCAGCCAATCTACTTGCAAATGTGGCCTACAGTTCCTCAGATACACAATGAGAATGGGAAAAATCATACAGAGTAGGAGGTAGGCTGCAGCAGGCCATGGGGAGGGGGTTGAGGGCAGATAGGTAACCAACATAAAGGAACATGAGGTGGAGGAGGGCAATTATTAATGGGATTGCAACTCAGCCAAATCAGGAAGGGCTTTCAGGTATAAGTGCCACAGTTCATATGTTCCTGGATCCAAGCTGGAAGGAGGGTTAGTAGCAACTGTACAATTGGACAATTGACAGTTTGAGGACTGGACATTTTATGGGGTAACTGGTACAGCTACTTGGTCATTCATTACTTACTTGGTACATCCAGCAGGCTATAAATGACATTGGGTCATTTTGGCTTTATAAGCAAAGGTTTAAGTGTGCAAAAGCATCAAAATTATGGAAAACCGTTATAAAATACCAATTACATCTTTCACTGCAATCTATCATTGCAACCCTGCATTCCCATCTTTACCATGTGCTCATCCAGCTTCCCCTAAATGCACCAAAACTGTTCACTTCAACAACTCCCTGTGGCAGCAAGTTCCACATTCTCGCCATCATTGGCTAAATACATTCCTTCTACATTCCCACTGGATTACTTGCTAACCATCTTATCTTGATGACCTCCAGACATTCCCTCTGTATCCATTCTATCAAAACCTTTTACAATTTTAAAGATCTCTATCTGTGGTCATCCCTTAGCCCTCTTTTTTTTTGAGAAAGGAAATCCTTTCCTGCTTCATGATAACATCTTTGTCAGTTTTCTCTGTACCCTGTCCAGTATGTTGAGACCCTTTCTATAAAATGGCAAACGGAACTAGATGCACATTTCTCTTAGTTCAGTCTAAACAAGTCTTGATACAAGTTGAACATAACTTTACTACTAATAAAAAATTCTGTCCCTCTAGAAATATGCCCAGTGTTTTATTTGTTAATGTTTTACATAGTCAAGTTATGCTGTAGGGCAACTTTTATGATTGATCAATTGTTCCTCTGAGATTCCTTGTTTACTAAAAGCCATTTCAATTTGTACCTTCCAAGTAACTACTGACCTCTGTATTCTTCCTGCTATCTTGCAATTTGTTGTAGTCTTCTTGTTGCAAATATCCACATTGTGGTTAATGGTAATATTGATTTTTTTGTTGAGAAAACATATAATGACAGCAATGTGTGCTGTCTACAAGAGGCATTGCAATAACTCAACAAAACTCCTTCAACAGCAAGCTGCAAACCCATGACCTCTACTAGCTAGTAGAGTCTGGACAACAGTTGCATGGGAACATTGTCACCTAATGTTCCCCTCCAAGGCACACACCATCCTGTCATGGAACTTTATTGCTGCTCCTTCAGTGTCACTGATTAAAAGTACTGGAACACCCTCCGTAACAGCACTGAGCATCACTACAGCACATGGACCGCAGCAGTTCAAAAAGGCTACTCACCACCAAGATCTTCAGGGATGATGAACGAGGGATGAACAATAAATGGTGGCCTGAACGGTGATGCCCACATCCCATGGAAAAGTCTTCAGAAATTTAGCGAGTTGTAATGGGAGGGTAATTAAATGCTTGTCTTGAGAGATTGCCAGAATATGGAAAGAAGTGGCAGTTCAAAGGTAACTCATGTTTGTTTAATAGAGTTAGAGTAGAAGATAATGAGCTACAAAACAGCAGGCAGGCTTACTTGTCTGGAACGTTTGTAAATGAGGAATAATTTAATGGAGATCAACTTTAGGATATCCCAGAGCAAGCTAAATTATGATGGAGACAGGCAGGGCTTTGGAAGGCTGTCTGGTTTCAAACTGTCTTGTGTGTTTGCCAAGGAGCTTTTTAGTTGCAGTTTAGATTGTACATAATTTGCACCTCACTGTGTTAGCTGAAATAAATGGCAGCTAGAAACAACTGGACTGCAATTCGAATTTTGTGGGGGACAGAAGCTGGAAGATTGCACAGTTTGAAGCTACTGGGAAAATGTTTTGTCAGCCTTTTTTGCAGGGTTTTATGCAGATGAAGGTAACCAGTAGGTTAACTTGGAAGGATTGGAAACATAACCAGAAAAGGAACAGTGGCCTCCACATTTAAATGAAGGTAAGTAAAAGTTTTACCTCTGAGAATAGCTAGAGCTGAGGAAACACCTCCAGAGGACTGCAGCAAGATCTCAGGTGGTCATAGAGTCATAGAGATGTACAGCATGGCAACAGACCCTTCGGTCCAACCCGTCCATGCCGACCAGATATCCCAACCCAATCTAGTCCCACCTGCCAGCACCCAGCCCATATCCCTCCAAACCCTTCCTATTCATATACCCAAATGTTGCCCCTTAGGTCTCTTTTATATCTTTTCCCTCTCACCCTAAATCTATGCCCTCTAGTTCTGGACTTCCTGACCCCAGGGAAAAGACTTTGTCTCCCTACAGGGGTAAATAATTTTAACATTGATATATCTAAAAGAATTCTGAAGGAAGTAGCTTAAAATATATAGGTTCAAACCATATTAAGTTAATAGCATTTGTGCGTAAAATCATTAAATAAAACAACAAAGTTTATTTTGCTAAGAAGTGAAATCTTGTGACATGGTTCCACTGGTTGAAACGGTATTCGAAAGTCCTTGTAAATATTAATAATCCCCAGGTGAGTCATAACGTCTCTAAACTATCATTCCCAATTTGGTGTTATCCGTTAAAGTCCAAATCATTAATATAAATTGTGAAAAGCAGAGACCCAGCACTGATTGTTTTGGAAGCACAACATCCCATCATCTATTGTACTGAATTATCCCCCTTTACTCCTATCTGTTATCTGATTTCATACTAGTTCGCAACCCATACCAAACTCTTGGACTTTATCCATAAGCTTTTTATGAATCTTATGAAGGGCCTTTGAAATCCAGATTCATTCCATCCAATCCATTTCCATTACAATCTCTGTTACTTCCTCAAAGTGTTAAATTCATCAGGTAAGATTTTGAAATCCTTGCTGAATTTCAATTCTGACATTTCTTAGTATTTTTCCATTCACCCTTTTCGTGGGAATTGCATTATTTTCGTACCAGTCATGTTAAGCTGACTGGGCAATGATTCCCTTTTGTCCACATTACAGAGTTGTAGAGTCATACAGCACGGAAACAGATGCTTCGGTCCAACTTGTCCATGCTGAACATATTCCCAAACTAAACCCATGATGAGAGAAGAATAAAATCTTTTGAACATTTTGGGCCGAGTGCTGATGATGGGGAAGGAGGTAATCTTCTCCAGGGATATCACAGGAGTCACAGCCTGCCTGCAGCCCTCTTTTTTATGTTAAAAAGCCTTCAAACCCCAGGCTACTGCAGGAAAATCCCTTACATTTAGCCAGCGACATCCTCACATGGCAGGGGAGCCCATCAATGGTCAGCCCAATGCTCGAAGTGGCCCTTGTATGTCCAAATTCTGGTCCCACTGCTGATAAAGTTTTCCCAACAGCAGGACATCATTCGAGAGTTGATCTAAGATTGCTCCCCAAACTTTACCACATGCTCCTTGGGCTGGTCACATTTCTGTGCCTCCCTAATCAGACAGATTTAATGGATATCCTCTGCAGCTCTCATAAACAGCCCCCAGTGACAAACCTTAATCCTGAGGAGACCAGCAAGAAATAATCCCACAAACAAACCTATCAAATGGGACCTTTTGTGAACATTTAAGTCATTGGAACAACACCTAACATCGGGAAACAATGGCTAAAGAAGAATAAGTAACTCCATCTTGATTGAGATTGTTATTTTGTTCTGAAGAAGTCATACCCAACCTAAAATATTGCCTCTACTTCTCTTTTGACAGATGCTGTCAGACCTGCTGAGTTTCTTCAGCAGTTTCTGGTTATGTTTCTGTTAGGTTGTATGGAGGGCTGCTACTTAATTTTTCTTTCAAAAGTGGCAATGTCTTGATGATGCCAGAATACAGAGAAAAATCATGAGAAATTCAGTGACTTTTAGAGTTTCTTTCATTTCAAATGTAATTCCAAGCCTCAGCACTTAACATCCAATCTTGGAGTGAATGCAAGTGGGCAGGAACTCATGTGTATTTAGTCTACCTTCAGTCCTAATAAATAATTGTCACTGTCAATTGAAGCACTGTAGTTAAATCACTTTCTTCATAGATGCCCTGCATTCAGTTATGTAAGAAATGTGCAGCAGATGTGGCATATGCCAAGCTGATTCACTTGCAGGTGGTATTGGTAAGAGTGGGATTGATGCCTTTCTGTTTGTTTATAGATCAACCACAAATACTTGGTAGACTGGGAGAAAACTATTCTGGCTTTGTATCTTGTTTGTTAATTCTGTCTGTGTTGTTGTGTACTCACAACATGTGTTTGATGTTGCTCTTTAATTACAGATGTACAGTCATATAAAATTAGACGTATTTGTTTACCATTTGCGCTGTTTGCCAACTATGTGGGAGTGACTAGCATTGCAGGTCCCAGTTTAAAAGCAGTCTGTGGTCTCAGCCATTCCAGTATGGTTAACTCAGTACATGTAAACAAACATACCAGACTTCAGACTTGTAATGCAGTGGGAGTCTTAATTTTCCTTCTCCACTAGTACTGTTCCACAGGTAGTGTGGGGGCTGGAAAATAAACATAGCAATATCCTAGAATGGTCTAAATTGAACCAACCTCAGCCATGTGGATGGGGTCACGTTCAGGAGATCAAAGTATCATTGCGCAAGTTGCAAACCCAACATGCTTCTACCACCATTGGATGTTTGGAGTGTTTAAAGTGATACTTGCTATAAAAAGCAGTTTGTTTTTGTTAATAACCAACCTAAAAAAGGACCTACTCCAAAGAATTAGTTTCTTCTTTTTCCATTTTCTGTATTATTGACAGCTTTTTCTAAAAAAAAAACAAGATGGATTTGACTTGTTTTCAAATAAGGGAGGAAGCAATTGTCAAAATGTCCGTTACGTTATCATGAAATTTATCATTTTCTTTGATGGTGGTATTCCTGTCAAAATGTCATCACTGCCTCCACTTTACAAAACACAAACAAAGGTCCTTGTGCGCTATTCACTAACATTCTGTTAAGGATCACAATCCCAATCGAAGCCTTTCTTTAAGGGTTGCCTGCAGGAAGTTTTGAATCCTTGTACCACAAGGAGGAAGCTGTGCCTGCCTCTGGGAATACTGTGCAGTAAGCTCCTGATTTCAGACCATTCCACAGAGGACACGTTTCCATGTGGAGATCAGGCACTTCCCCGTGGGAAAGAAGACAATGAAACAATTAACTTGCTGTATTTTCTTCCTATAATAAAATCCTTTTGTTTGCTGTATACAAGCTGGAGTGATTCTGCTGTGTAGGAAACACAGATGGAACAGCTCTACGTTTCAAGCCAGCTGGACAAGCTGTGAAAGGGAGACAGAGTGATGAAAGGCTATCCAACATCTATCGGTAGTGAGAACATACATAGCCAGTGACCACAAGGTCAGATTAACAGATACATCCAATCTCTCCCAAAATTAGTTTCTGCCTGCAGAATATGTTTAGAATTTTTACTGGATTCTAATTAGTAGTTAGTGTTTATATTAATGAGTTGTAGACTGATCTCAGTGATGATGTTCCCCTCTTTTTGTTGCTCTTATGTGCAGCCCATACATTTAAACATATGGATCCCTTACATTTTCTGTTTGCATGGCCTATGTTGGAAGGATATAGTAGTTGATCCTCAACCTGACCAGCTACATTTTAAATGTGCCTTCCTCAACCATCAAGGATTTGAACCAGGACCTTCTGGTTCAGAGGCAGGGACACAACCCACTGTGCCACAAGAGCTCCTTCAAAATTTGAAACATGGCTGTAACATCCTCCTTCCAACTTTGTACATTTTTCATGCAGAGGATGTGCTGTATGATGAGATGTAAACTGCAACATTACAATCACACATAACAACTACATTTGACATTATCTGAATTTATAAAGGATTCATAAGAAATTATGATAGGTTGGTCACTCAAGGGATAAGAGTGGACTAGCTTTATTAAAGACTAATCTTTCTTCCATTTCTAATAGCAAATGTACAGGTACGTGATAAAAATGTCATAAAATTGTTCTGTTTCAAAGTCCTATTTTAGAGTCTAGAATACATGAGGCAAATGTGAGACTGCATCCGCTGCACCCGATGTGGCCTCCTCTACATTGGGGAGACAGGCCGCCTACTTGCGGAATGTTTCAGAGAACACCTCTGGGACACCCGGACCAACCAACCCAACCCACCCCCACTCTGGCCTATCACCCTCACCTTGACCTCCTTCCACCTATCACATTTCCAATGCCCCTCCCCCAAGTCCCTCCTCCCTGTCTTTTATCTTAGCCTGCAGGACACACTTTCCTCATTCCTGAAGAAGGGCTCATGCCCGAAACATCGATTCTCCTGCTTCTTGGATGCTGCCTGACCTGCTGCGCTTTTCCAGCAACACATTTTCAGCTCAAATGTGAGATTGTGCCAAAGAAGTGCTGAACATTTCCTTTTGTTTTGTCTTGCTGTCACATTTCAGTACTTAACCACGTCAGATCCAGAGGAACGATTGCAGTGTTCTCCATCAATGTAAATTAATAAGATGGAGGAGATGATAAGAAATTGCGAGTGCATTGGGTCAGAATTCTTTGATTCAAGCAACTTCAGGATTTGAACATTACTTTTTTGAGCAAAACATAACAATGAATCCAGTGACGTATCCAGTTAAACAACCCATGGTAGGTTGTTGATCAGAAAGTTAGCTCTTTTAGACCTTGATTATTGGCAGAAAGTACATTTTTAATACTTTGTGATGCAGTTTACAGTTTTGAAATTTGAAATCCTGTTTCCACTTTCTGCACAATTATGAATATGTGTCTCGTTCAGAAAATAAAGAAAATCCATTCCCACTTTATTTGAATCCCCGATCTTTTTATTGTCCATTTCTCCTGTGGCCTCAGATACAGGTACAGGTACAGTCAGTTCTTCTACAATGCAATGGTTGCATTATTGTGCAACCCTGCATTATAGAAAAATTGCGCTTTAGAAACAGCACTTCAAGTGTTGGCGCTGTAGTCACATTACAGCCAACACATGTTTTAAAAAGTTTGCAGTGTAGAAACAGCATCCCCAATTCGTCAATCACATTACAGCGAATTTGCGTTGATGAAAGGTGTGTTATAACAGAATGACCTGTACTAATTGACACTGACGTTGTCCATGAGTGTCAGCACCCATGTGTCCCATTGTCAATTCTGAGCTGAGAGGTTCAGTTTTGGGTTTTGCAAAAATAGAAAAGTAGCATTTATCAATCAGCCACTTGTTATAGCATTACGTCTTCTGGTTTCCGAAAGTTCAAGTAGTCATGTTTTTAGACTCAAAATACTGCTGTTGAGAACAGTTATTGACTCAGCACAAAGAGGAAAAGAATCAAAGTGTATCAACTAACCATTAACCTTATTAGTTTAATGAAAACAGATATACAACTCACACCATTTGGTTAAGAAAAGGTTAAGAGAAGACATGCAATTTATACAAGGCTAAAACCTATGTGCACACCCATTAAATGTCTATAACGTTAAAGAATTTAACGGCTAATACCCGAGAGCAGGAGCTCATGTTGGCCAAGCAAGTCCCCAAATCCTTGTTGTTATCTCCATGCTTCCAAACGTGTGCTCCTCAATTTCATGATGATTCCCCTCAAGAGTTCACTGCTAGTACACCCATAATCCTTCAGTTTTATCCTTTTTCCTTATGTTATCATAGAATCCATACAGTGTGGAAACAGGCCATTCAGCCCTACAAGTCCATCCTGACCCTGCAAACAGTAATCCCCCAGACCCATTGCCCTACCCTAACTAATGCACCTAACCTACACATCTCTGGACACTGTGGGCAATTTAGCACAGCCAATTCATCTAACCTGCACATTTTTGGATTGTGGGAGGAAACCCATGCAATCACAGGGAGAATGTGCAAACGCCAGGCAGTTGCCCGAGGCTGGAATCAATCCCAGGTCCCTGGCACTGTGAAGCAACAGTGCTAACCACTGAGCCACCATGCCGCCCATGTTCCTGAGCTGTGGTGCATTATTCTTCATAGGTTCTGACTCATCAGCTGAGCCTGTGTCTTTTTGTTACGGCTCTGACCCACGGACACCAGTAGTATTACCTCCTTACTCTTCCACCAAATAAGAATTTACCCTTTATATCATTCCTCGGAACTGAACCAGTTGAAGCCAGCCCAAGCTGGGGCTTGGGTAACTTCAGTTCACAAGCTGCAGTCCTTGTGTGTGAGCAGCCTCTGGCCAACACCTGGAACTTAATCAAGTATATACCTTGGTGTTCTCTGAGTTACGTGTGGACTCAAACATTGTTGTTTGGTACATGACTAAAATGCAGCAATACATGGCATCCTGGAAATACATTCTGGTAAAAATTAATTTGTAATTATTTATAAATTATTTCATACATCTTTCTTTAAAATAAACCTCAATATATTAATACAACTGTTCTGATCATTAACTCATTATATATAAATTGGGGAAACTTAATCATCAAATTTGATAGAAAACTGAACAACGTCAGAGTCAGTTATGGGTTGTTTTCTTCTCTCAAAAAAGGCAATATTCACAGTATTGCTACAAGGTAAAATGTTTTGCTATTTCTTCTGAGCTAAAGCAGCACACAACAGTATGTCTCTTGCCTGGCTCCTCCAGCTCTGCAACTACAATTCTGCAGCATATGTTGCTCTTTCAGCAGCTCCATGTGCCTGTTTCCCACCAGATTTTCAGCTTCCTGCTGTGCAGGCGCGGCTCAGTTTCTTGCATTGTCTGTTTCCTCTTTTAAACTCTCCAATATTTCTCGCAGTTTGTAGTTGGCCTCCTGTAAATCATTGGGATACGCTGCAGTTCGCTTATTTACTGATAGAACGCAGTGCTATCGTTCTCTCTTTCCAAGTTCCGCGATTTGAAGGGTGTGCTGTTATAGTTGGAAGCTGAGGTTCAGGATCTCCCTCTTGGATGCCTCCTCTGCTAATTTAACAGCTTGCTGTGTCTCTTGCAATGCTTTGCTTGTCAGTGTTCCACATTATGGAGGGAACCTCATAGGGCTCTGAGCGATGCGAGCTGCAGTGAGTCTTATGGCCAAATCAGATGAGAAGTCCAGCGAGGCCTATCTCTACGTTGGAAGTATTTCAATCCATCTTTTATGCTATTGCCAAGCAGCCAGGTTTCACCTCGGTAGCGGCAAGTTGCCAATTAAAATGGGTTATAGCTCGTTAAAAAACTTGTTAACAGTCCAGCTTACCTCATTTATTATCAGGCTCCTATCTAGCATAATGCATCACATGACCTTGTCTTTGCAAAATCTTGAATTGGAAATCAAAGTGAGTACCTGGTGAATTCAGCTGGTCGCTTGCTCTGAAGAATCTCCCCATGTTGCTTAGGAACAAGCAACATCTCAGGGCATGATCCAAGGGCATCAGCTGCATGCACTCTCTCTGACGTTCGCCGCCTTTCAATGTGTGGGTCTCTATGTGGTGGAAAGAGGCTGTTGGGATTCAGTGAGGTAAAAGGGAGATGGAGGCTCTCATAGGGGAGGGGTGTGTGTGGATACGGGAGGCTGGGTACCTGGTGACCAGGCAGAGCCCAGTGCTGATACTGTCCATCAAGACATACCTTGCCACTCTCTTGATGCAGAAAACAACTGAGAAATGGCTGGGCCAATACACAGGGTGGGTGGATTCAGCGGCATTTTGAAAGGCAACATTTGCTGGATACTGGGATATTGAAACGGCAAATAGAGGCTGCAGTTCAGCCACACAATGCAAACCAAATGATGGCATCTTCATTGTGACAATCCTTGACGGTGTTCTGCCCCCAGCTTGCAAACTCCAGCCACATTTCATTTGCGAACATTTCTTCACCCTTGTGCATTGCGTGTGGAGTGATAGTGTTTGTAATTCAAATGTTGCACTTATGCTTGCATCTCAGTGATGTAGGAGATAGAGGCAATGACTTAAAAGGAGGCAAATGCTGGGTAAAAGTGCCCCACCGTTTGGGGAATTTCCAAGGGAGCTATGGGATGAAGGGAACATCGCTTCCTACATCATGTCAGTGTGGCAATGGGCTGTACTGAATAGAATGGCAAATGGAGTGGTGCGGTGAATCAGGGATGGGAAGGAGGTCGGAGAGCAGGGGGCACCCCATTTTGATGTAATGTTTTGATCACTCAGCTAGCATGGCACCTTCGCAAAGATAGCACATTCTGCCACCAGGGCCATACTGGAGCACACAATGGCTGCCAGTGCAACCTGGACAGACCACCCTGGCCTGCTGTGTTCTGCACTACCCCTGGAGCAGGCACTGAGATGGTACAATAGATGCTGAAACTCCAGGGGAACACCCATTGTCTTCTGAGAAGGATGTAAACATTGGGAAACAGGAAGCATGGATGAGAGAGCACAGTTATGTTGGGTGCTACAAGGCAAACAGGAGCTGGCTGACCCCTGGTTCCAGTAAGTGTGAGCTGGGTGCACAACATCCTCATGGACTGTTATAGTCAAGACAACAGTATTTGGTTTGCATCGTCGGAGTGAACTACAGCATGTTTGTGGAAGAAAGTGAGAACTACAGATGCTGGAGATCAGAGCTGAAAAATGTGTTGCTGGAAAAGCGCAGCAGGTCAGGCAGCATCCAACGAACAGGAGAATCGACGTTTCGGGCATGAGCCCTTCTTCAGGAATGAGGAGGGTGTGCCAAGCAGGCTAAGATTAAAGGTAGGGAGGGGGGACTTGGGGAAGGGGCATTGTCATTGTCTGCTTACTTCTTTCCCTCTTCCAGGTTTGAATGACCATGTGAAGAACTCCAAATGAACTGATCTATCAGCCTTTCATTTGTTTCCTTGAATTTACATGGCTACAATCTACAATCTTGTGAAGAAATAGTCAAAAGACTCATCTAGTTCGCCTCAGGTATTGTACGATTCCTAATTCATTCTGGGTGTAACTGAGTTCATTGAAGTGTGAAAGCACTCATTCAGATTGATTTTTCTCAATTTATTTCAACATGAAACCCAGAATTTTAGATTCCCTACAGTGTAGAAACAGGCCATTCGGCCCAACAAGTCAAAACCAACCCTCTGAAGAGTAACTCACCTAGACCCACTCGCCTACATTTACCTGTGACTAATACACCTAACCTACATATCCTTGAACACTATGGGCAATTTAGCATGGCCAATTCACCTGACCTGCACATCTTTAGACTGTAGGAGAAAACCGGAGCACCCGGAGGAAACCCATGCAGACACAGGGAGAATGTGCAAACTCTACACAAACTCTACACGATTCAAACCCAGGACCTTGGTGCTGTGAGGCAGCAGTGCTGACTACTCCTCCAGCACTTTCAAGCTACTTAACCATGAGAACACTGTGCCAAACATAATTCTATCCTTGTCAAAGATCTGCAATTTCCAGCAGTCATCACAATGAACTAATGAGAGAAGGAAACCTGACTGATTTGACAACACAAAAATTGAAACAACTGCGGATGCTGGAACTCAGAAACTAAAACGAAAATTGCTGGAAAAGCTCAGCAGGTCTGGCAGCATCTATGGAGAGAAATCAGAGACATTGTTTTGGATCAAGTGACCCTTCCTCAGATCTGGGTGATGATGTTACATTTCTGAAATAAGGCCAGCTGAAGTACACACGCAGCAACTCTGGAACTAGGTATGAATTGAGATACTCTTAGTCTGTATTGCATCATCTGTATTTTTGTTTACGAAATGTGAAAACAATAAATGGCCTGTTTATGTTTCATGGAAGCACGATGATGAATGACAATTCACATCAGACCGTGACTGTGTTTAATGCTGGCAATCAACCAGGACCAAAGCAATGTCACTTAACCACTGCCCCTGAGCAAGCAGGGCTGTACTTCATGCTTTTACATCTGAACGTCTCTAACAGAATTGTCATGGAGCTAACGCATAGAGATTGTTTATGCTACATGTTAGCATTTAATTTGTTCATTACTGACTTGTCTTAGTGGGAATAGTCTCTCCACTAGATATAAAGCGCCATTGTATAATCTAGCCTGAGATTTCATAGAGTTCCGACAGGGAGATAGAGGCTATCCAGCCCATTGAGTCTGCATTGTCCCTCCAAGGTGCATCCTACCAACCCTATCCCCACATTTCCCATGGCTAACCCACCTAGCCTGCACACCCCGGGACAATTTAGCATGGCCATTCCACCTAACCTGCACATCTTCAGACTGCAGGAAGAAACTGGAGCACCCAGAGAAAACCCATGCAGACATGGGGTGGGGGGAGGGGGGCTAGTGTGGTCACCCAAGGTTGGGAATTGAACCCAGGTCCCTGGCAATGTAAGGCATCATCACTAACTGCTGTGCCACCATGCTGCCCAGTACAAAACTAAAAGGACTGCCATTGCCTAAGGTGCCATTTTGTGTTTAAATTTGGTCCTTTTTGATTCTAAACTAAAAACAAAAATCCCTGGAAACTTTATAGAATGGAAGGCAAGTTTTTCCAAAGTTCTGAACTCTATTTAACTGCTTAACTAGTTCACCTATCTCAATGCTGTCTGCAGGCTATGGCTGTGCTGAAGCTGTCTGTTCCACTTTTCTCCAGACCCACTATTACGACACTCCAAAAACAAAATTCATTTGACGTGAGGAATGTCCTAAGCATGTAGAAGCCATTACATATACATAAGGTCTTTCTTTCATCTGTTGGGAACTGCCTTTCATCAAAAGTCTCTGCCAGGTGTAGGAGTCCTATTTAGTAGGAGGCAACCCCACTTCCATCTAGATCAGAACCACCCAATCTGCAGCACCAAAGTACCATGGATTAATAATGGCATCCAAAGGGATCATCGGAATTCCTGAACTGTGAAGGTAGAAATGGACACATCAAGCTGGTGCAGTAGCTGTTCACTTTAAACACTAAACTTTATTATTGGAATAAAATTCCATGAAGTTTGACACTGTGGCTCACATTTTGAATCTAATTAAGAGTGTTTAGTGCTTAATAAGATATGGTGTTAAAGTGGCAAAGTATCCCATTTCATCCAATCCTTGGCCATAATGATCGCAAATGACTAATGTATACATATTTTAAAATTCCACCCAACATATGCTTTTGTGTATAGATACAATTGATTTATTTAAATTTTCACAGCACATGAAATGGGTCAAATTTCTATTTTATTATTAATAAGACTCTGGGATAGAAATTTGGCATGAGAGGCAGCAGAATGAGAATATATAAAACTGGCCTTTCAGTTAAGTTGACCACCTAATATTCAGTTCCACAAACTTCAGAGAACTGAATAACAAGAGGGGCATCTACAAGGGGGTTAATGTCATACTACCCATTGCATGCTAACACCTAACACTAAACTCTACATAATTATCTTCTTTCTGACATCATTACCCAGCATGATTTTCACTCCCTTCATTTTATATTCTTTGTTTATGAGATGTTACTAACTAAAGAGCTGGTGATAATTTTAAATTTGACTAAAAGCAGACTGCCTGGGTGGAAATCTAAAACACGTGTTACTTCAAAGGCAGAAGTGAGTCATTGACTCAGGTAACACCACCACTTAATATTGAAAAGCCTTTTCTTTAAGGGAGTAATTGGCTGAAAGAAAGCTTGAGACATTAGCCCATTGTCTTACAGCCTGACTGTATGGCACTGACAAACCCACCTTTTTGATATCAGTTCTAAAATCATATCACACTCTCTGCAAGAAAGTTACTTAATAATAACAGGTTGTCAGCTAAACCTTTAAAAATCTTAGGAAAAACCTGATTTCATACATAGGTCTTACTCCAAGCACCTTACTCAAAGTCCTCCAGGACTTTGATGACATGTCTATTGTCTTGGGAGAGAGTTGATAAATTCAATTGGAGTTTTGTGGTCTGAAAAGAAACTTTATTCAGTCCTCCAACAACTTTTGCTTCCCATACATAATTGATTTTTAGCCCTCAGTCTATGTTGTGTTTGGTAATTTCTTGGTCAGTCTGAGAGCTCTGGAAGGTACAACATATTTTGTACTACATTCAATGAGCTTTAAGGCAGTATAACAGCTCCATTGTTTGCCCTATGCTTCCAGTCTCTCAAGTTTATGCGCTGAAGCCAGAATTTTTCAATTGTGTCCTTGCCAGCATTTGATTTTCTGTGCAGTAAAATGAATGAATTGAACATCACATGCTACCAATTATGAAATTCAGCCAAGGTCATGTTCAGAGTTATAAGAATGTTCCTTTGCACTAGAAGAGTAACTATGTGGAGAAACATTGTGTGTTTTACGGACCTTTACATTTGCCATGGCTGTTTAAGCCAGAAGTAAACTCAGTTTATCCATAATTTTCATACTTGAAGGCTGGTGTGACGAACACAATTCATCTGTAAAACAACAGTCCCCCTGCACCCCTGGGGGTTACATTGCAAGATCTACTGCGGATAGGAGTGGGAATATATAACCCATTCATTTAAATTGGAAACACTCCTTCCCGGCAGCCTCCTGATCCCTGGTTCTGGAACGTTCCCTGGAATGGGCTGTGGTAAACCGCGGGTAACTGAAAGCACGGAAATGGATTCCGTGGATACGGGAATCACCCTATATTTCTAAACAGCCTCTTCCTTCAGTATTCCATCAACAATGTACAAACTTCTTCTGACCACGTTCGGCACTATCTATACTTTTCTCCACTGGTGCCTTGTTTATTTTCTCCCAATACTGCCTCATCTTCCATTCTTGGTTTGGCTGGCTCGTCTTTATTCTGCTTCTATCACTTGTCTGCGGTATTCCCGAGCTAGTAAGAGAGTGGATGGGAGAAGTCAGGCAGAGTTTTCCTACCTGTTCACTACCCACTGACTCCTGATGGAAGGGGCACCGTAATGCCTCCTACAGTTCAATAGTTTGTAACTATCCATAGTGTACATGAAGCCCAGCATTCTACCTGTGACTGCATTTTCAAGAACAGGAGAGAAAGTGGTGCACATTTTGAGCCATAGCTAAAACAAAAAACGATATTAAATCATTGTACTTCAACTTTAAAAGCTTGTACATTAAAAGGCAGTAACAATTTCACATTAAGTGCTCATTTAATTTCCTTACTCTGCAGAGCACCAACATTGCAAATCAAGACAGCTTCTCAATCCATTCCCAGCCCCAGTCATGGTTGTTGTCTTTCAGAGGGTAATGAATCTGGGGAATTCTTTACCACAGAGGGCTATTGAGGCTGAGTCATAAAGTGTATCCAAGGCTGAGCTGGACAGATTTTTAGTCAGTGAAAGAATCAAAAGATATGATGGAAAGGCAGGAAAGTGGAGTTGAGAATTATCAGATTGGCCGTAATCCCATTGAATATAAGAGCAGATTCAATGGGCTGAATGGCCTACTCCTGCTCCTATATCTTAAATTCTTATGAGAAATGGAAATGTCACAATTCACATGTTAGTAGATCCTGTAATGGGGTTGAGGCTGGAGCAATGTTGAGCAAACATCACTCTTTGCCTCATCCATGCTGTATTTAAACTAGCAGCACCCAATAATGTCATTGGATACAAAAGCTGAGTAGTTCCCTCACCATCCTTCAGCCTCTCCTTAAAAAACACAAATAAAATCAACAGATTATGTGTACATTATGTAAAAAAATCTAATGCCAACTGTTGAGATCCATTAATTTTTAAGGTTGTCTTTGTACATAGAAATATGTTTGAAAACACGAAGTCATTTTTAAACTGTAATATTCCCATTCTTCCTCTATCACTTGCATGTACTATACTGTCTGCTTAGTTCACAGGCTAATACCAGATGTAAGTAAGAGTCCAGTTGCTTGACAGAGTTTAAGTGTGAACAGAGTTAAAAACTCCCTGTATTTACATTGCTAAACAAATTCCCAACAGTGACTGAGCACCACTCTGCCTTTGGTCCTCTGAATGTGAAGCCATTTATACTGTGGGTTCATGGAGGGAAAACCTGGGATTCTTTTGTTAACCGCATGGCTAAGAACATTCTTAGGTTCCCATGAAACAGGAAGCACCTGTTCTGCCCTCTTCCGCATCTCTCAACATTCTGCAGCCAGTGCTGTTCATCTTTTGGCAGTGCAGTACTGACAAGGTCCAAAATCATTAACAATGCTGAAAGAATTGGCTCATCACTCATACAGTGCGTCCAACAAAGGCAGTGAGACGAGGGTCAAATTGACGACTGAACAGTCAGACCAAATGGTCACTGAATGGAGCCCTGAACATCGTACATTCTGCTGAAGTTCTTCATTTCCAGCTCTCCAGTATAATTTGTGCCTGTTCATATCATAGAATCATAGAGATGTACAGCGTGGAAACAGACCCTTCAGTCCAACTTGTCCTTGCCAACCAGATATCCCAACTCAATCTAGTCCCACCTGCCAGCACCCAGCCCATAACCCTCCAAACCTTTTCTATTCATATACCCATCCAGATGCCTTTTAAATGTTGCAATTGTACAAGCCTCCATCACTTCTTTCTTGAGCTGCCTGGGGAAGTCATAGAGATGTACAGCACAGAAACAGCATTGTTAATGATTTTGGACCTTGTCAGTACTGCACTGCCAAAAGATGAACAGCACTGGCTGCAGAATGTTGAGAGATGCGGAAGAGGGCAGAACAGGTGCTTCCTGTTTCATGGGAACCTAAGAATGTTCTTAGCCATGCGGTCAACTCGTCCATGCCAACCCAATCTAGTCTCACCTGCCAGGACCTGGCCCATATCCCTCCAAACCCTTCCTGTTCATATACCCATTCAGATGCTTTCTAAATGCTGCAATTGCACCAGCCTCCACCATGTTCTCTGGAAGCTCATTGCGTATACATACCACCCTTAGTGAAAGGTTGCCCCTTAGGTCTCTTTTATATCTTTCCCACCCCACCCTCTAGTTCTGGACTCCCCGCCCCCAGGGAAAAGACTTGTCTATTTACTCTATCCATGCCCCTCATGATGTTATAAATCTCTATAAGGTCCTTGTCTATTTACCCTATCCATGCCCCCCATGATGTTATAAATCTCTATAAGGTCACCCCTCAGCCTCCAACGTTCCAGGGAAAACAGCCCCAGTCTATTCAACCTCTCCCTATAGCTCCAACCCTGGCACAACCTTGTAAATCTTTTCTGAACCCTTTCAAGTTTCACGACATCTTTCCGATAGGAAGGAAACCAGAATTGCAAGCAATATTCCAACAGTGGCCTAATCAATGTCCTCTATAGCCGCAACATGACCCCCAACTCCTATGTTCAGCTCTCTATTATCAAAGATCCAACACAGCTATACAATGCTTCTAATGGAAACAGAGTGGCTTGAAATTCCACAGCAGTAGAGATGGCCCATCACACACACACATAGATTTTCAGGAGTTAATGATTCGCAATTTAATTCTTTCTTAACCTGGTGATTTTACAGCAACAAAAACAAATCACAAGCCTTTCTTTTAATACCCGCTGCACTGTAATGCTTCTTGCTCAGGAGATAGGAGTCTTATGCTTGAGATGCTGACGAAAGGATGGTACAACCTCTTCATTCAGCTGACACCAGGTGAATAGCTCCACTGAAAAGAAAGGATTGCATTTAGATCATATCCAAGTGACCACAGCGTGCCCCGGTGAAACTGTTGGTGGTGTGCCACCAGCTGGAGAGCTGCAGAGACCCACAATGCCACGTTTTGGGAGTCAAATCTGCCAAACCAAATACCAATCAGGTGGTGGCAGAGTCACAGGTGGATCTTCCTTTGGAGATACTGAGAAGGCTGCATCCGTGCCACACCATCCCCCAATCCCCCACCCCCGGAATCCCAGGATTGACGTTGATTCAGGTCACAGGGTGGGTGGGGTCGTGTTCATGGGGCGAGGCTCACATGAAGAGGGCAAAAGAGTGAGTGGTTCTCAGGAGGCACTTGCCTTCCCAATGATCTAGTCCCTTGACTGGGCATCAACGCCTTTAATGGAGGGACTGATCACTCCAGGAGAGGACCAATGACATGCAGCAGGCCACATGCAGTCAGATCAATGCCAGAAGCAGGATGAGGCCTTTAAGCGTTCACTGACAGACACTGAAAGGCCTCAGTTAGTGATGGGCCCTAGGCCATTCTGCTCAACACTTGGTTCAGATTGAGGCAGAAAGGCAGTGGTGTGCAGGGGCATACTTTAAATGTCTTTTCCACCACCTGCCCACCATTAACAAGAACAGAAGATCCTGTACTTATTCCTGACAATGCAGCACTCCATCTGTAGTACTGCACTGGTCTCGACACAAGCTTGAGGACTATGTGCAGTTCTGGTCGCCCCACTACAGGGAGGATGTGATTGCACTGCAGGGGATGCAGAAAAGATTCACAGGATGTCACATGGACTGGAGTGTTTCAGCTATAGAGAGAACCTATATAGAATAGAGTTGTTGTCCTTAGAGCATGGAAGGCTGAGGATGGACTTAATCGAAGTGTACACAGTTATGAGGGACATAGATGTGTTGATAGCAATAAACCCTCCCCTTAGTAAAAAGGGTCAGTTACTATGGGACATTGATTTAAATTAAGGAGCAGGAAGTTTAAAGGGGACTTAAAAAGCTGTGTAACAGCTACCTGATGAAGGAGCAGCGCTCCAAAAGCTAATGCTTCCAAATAACCCGTTGGATTATAACCTGGTGTTGTGTGAATGGATTAAGGCAGCTCCTGGGGAATCTGGCACGTGCTTGCAGAGAGATCTATTCAGAGTTGCACCTTGGCTGCACATTGTTGGAGGGAACACTCTCGCAGTCGATCAGTACTCCTGGTTTCTCTGGAGTGTATGGAAGAGTGTCCATTGTCGAGTGCACCCTTCACTCAAGTAAAATCAATGTAAGTATTAAGTGTAAATACCCACCTATTCAGACTAATATCATCATAGGAAAATGTGACGTAATTGCTAGTCCTGAGAAAAAAAACATCCCATCAGTTATCTGTCTTCTGCATCGTTATGCTGCGTACTGGGAGATTTGTCTGTGACAGAGCCCTAGATGGATCCACAAGCTAAAAGGTTGGGATGTTTCTGACAACCACATGTAACCACTCACTCCAGCCAGCAACATGCTGCAGATGTCTGACACCACCTGACCCAACCAGCGAGGCCTCCTAAAACACTGCTGTTTTGATGTGTTAGGGAAACCCAGTCTCTGCCATCCTCCTCTGACAGTATTGTCTGTGAGTCCACAGTATGTCAGTCCTTTCTTTGCTGCTGCTTTCTCTAGTGTCTAGCTCTTCGACTCTGCCACCATTGTTGCTGTTGATGGTCACATTCCCAACCGGAGCCCAATCTAAGGCAGCAACACGCCAGGCTTAGTTAAAATTGAGAAAAACGTCTTAACAGCACAGGAAGTAAGCTCTCAGCAGAGGTTTTGTGAATTCCCCTCCCACCATCAGGTAAGAAAGCAGTTGCGAGTACTGAATATTTATTGCAGTATTGTCTTAAGATTAATTCCACTCCTCAGTTGGGTTCTCATCTTGCTTGCCTCTGGGAAGTTGCAGATGCTTGGGAAACCCATGGATGTGGTATGAAGTGTAAAGCTCTTAACACGTGAATAGCAAATATTAATTTCCTTCATTATTTCTTCCTCACTGGGAAATAATCCAATAGTTCATGGTTCATTTGTACAACATAAAGTACCAAATCAACCAATCTTTGAAAAAGAGAAAAACTTACATTTATATAGCATCTTTCATGGTCATGGGATGTCACGATGTGCTTTAAAAGCAGCCAAGTGTGTTCACAAACACAGCTTCCACAATGTGATCAGAACAATATTGATCTATGAGAAGAATGTTGGCCGGAATATCAGAGGCAAATCCCAGTTCTTCAGACTAGAGCCTCTGATACAAAAGATGCGACATTGCTTTGGTTATGAAGAAGCAAGTTAAAAACTAGCAGAACTAGCAGTCAGCACCAAGTGTTCTGAACAAGATACAATGTAACATGTTGCCTAGCAGTTAGGGTAGCTGGTTGCCTGGAGACAAAAGCAGTTTAAATTATACCCCCAAAAAAACAAATCCCAATCAAGTTTGACTTGAGTATATTGACAATCTTAAAAGCCAATGACACAATCCAATGCTTTCGGGGTATAAGACCATGGAAAATTGAACAGTTGAGGGGAGAACTGCCAAAAGACCAAATGTTGTAGACTGCTAGTGAGAACTCTGGGAGAGGTACCTGTCTGGAGAAGGAGTTTGCACAGAGAAAAACATCAACACCGACCTGGAGAACAAATCTGCAACAAGACGATTCGACCGCTGGCTGGTTTCGAAATTAGAACTTTTCAGTAAATCTAAATCAGGGGTTTTATTGGACTAGTATTATAGAAGGGAAAGTAAAAGATAGGTTAGAGGAAGGAGTTGTAAATAGTTGTTAGTTAATCATTCTCTGTTATATTTTAAGAAATAAAGTTGTTAATTTTTTACTTTAAATAGTTCTTGGCCTGTCGGATTTTCACAGATTACTGCACGGGATAAATCTTTTCCGTGTTGCTAGTTTAAATTAGTCAGGTGGGTTTACCCCATGTTGTAACGTTTTATCATCTTCATCTGAAAGTCGTCACTTCAAGCAGTAATTCACCCCCTCAGTGCTGTATTATACTGTCAGCCTAGAGTGTTCAATGCTCAGCTCCTACGACAGTATCTTGTGTCCTTCCACAGGGCAAGTTGGTGGCAGAGGCCATTACGGGAAGGAAGCACACTCCAGATTCCACCCCAATTAAGTCCATGGTGGCAAGGCCCAGAATTGTCCTTCCCACCCCAATGCTGAGGAGTTAATGTGGGCAATGAACACCTCCAGTTTTGTTGTGAGCCCAGCACACACTGAGATGGGGTGGGGAGAGTACTTGTTTGCAGGCTCTCAGAAGAGGGGCCCCTCCTTCAAAGGCACTCAGCGACCGATCGAGAGATTATGAAGGGGGCGGTGTGGGTGGGAGGGGGGCTCTGTGTAGGCTGTTAAAATCCAACCCTGTTGTTTGCTGCTGAATCCTTTCCCCATCTCAACAACACTCACCCGGCAGTCTGCTATCTGCTATTGATGTCTTGTCTTTGGGTCCCACTTCAATCCTAGGAGCAGCCAGCACCACCTCAGTGGCCCACCCCGAATAGAGAAGGACTGCTAGCTGTCAGTGGATGTGGTTTTCACTGAAAGGTCTTTGATCATGGGGAAAGACCTGTCACTGCCAAGACGCCTTCACCTCCACAAGACTCCACTCTCATTTGGGACCGAGACCCACAACTTTCCGATTCAGAGGTACAGTGCTCCTAATGGCTGATGCTTACAAGGAGAAAGAAGAGACTCATCAAAGATCTTGGTGCTGTTCCAATAGAAGCTACAGCCTCTGCATAGTTACTCCCTGAATGTTTCCTTCAGATGCTGCAAAAATCTGGATTCAATGGTAACTTGTAACAACTGCAGAGTCATTGAAAATATTTTTCTTGTTCCAAATGCTGAATCACAATATTTTTCAAAATGCAAGGTACAGGAAGTGTTAGCATTTTTAGGTTTATAGTTTTCTCATGTATCATTTGGTAAGTGAGATTATTATATGTGGGCAGCAGTTTTATGACCGGGGTCTGCAGTCTGCTTGACAGCAAGTCTCCGTGCTCTGATTGGTGGAGATCAAAAGAATGTTCAGAAGGTGCAATATATTTATGTTTCAGGATATTAGTAGTGGCCTGTTGGTATGCGATGTGTACACTCTGAGTCTCCTGAAATCCCATACAGGTATTATAGGTGTAGGGTTAGAAACAGCTATGCTGTTAATCCATTTACTTCTGAGATTAGATATTTAATTAGCATTTATATCTCGATATAAATCTAATGTGCTTTACAATACCAAGGGGAAGAGGGTAAAATAAATCATTTCTGAGATCAGTTTTAATGTTTAATGTTTAATATTAAATATCTACAACTCAATAGATAGCTGCAGTTTTGTTGGGGTGTGAAGTGATGTTGTCCGAGAAGTAAAGAACACTTTAAGTAGAAAAATGTTGCTCTTCACTATACTCGCATTCAGATTGAAGAGACAGGGCAGAATCTTATAGGAGCCGAACTGATATTGGTTATAGTGAGAATGATAGCAGAATTACATGACAAGTCTGGCAAGCCGGGACGACTTACTGCACCCTTTGAACTAAATTCTCGGTATTGAGGCAAGATTCTCATTATGGATTGCAAAGTTGCCATTGAGGGGATTTTATTGCTTGCTAATGACCTAATTAATCATACAGCTCATGCCATTCACACACAGCTTCCCATCATACCACACAACACAAACAAACTAGACAACTAGAATTCTGAACACTGACTACACCTGACGAAGTGGCTACTCTCCGAAAGCTTGTGGTTTCAAATAAATCTGTTGGACTGCAACCTGGTGTTGTGCGATTTCTGACTCTGAACCTGGAAGTCACTGTAGGTACTTGTCGATATCAGATCACCATTTGCTCCAGAGGAGTTCTATGATGGACACCAGGATCCCAACATCTCAGGGAAAGCCTCTAAGAACCTGCACATCACACTTCAATCCACTTACAGGACACTTCCTGAACTTCAATGCTGCTCCTCAGAGTGCATTGGTAACTATCATTGTGATGCTACAGCAAGGTTACTGCAATCAAGGACATGCACCTAGTTCATGCACTGGACAGCAGCATTCCCTGTAGTTTTCAGAGGTCCATGTGCTGCAATGACTTATGTAACTGGAAGTCAATGCTGCAAATGCCATGCTGACACCAATCACCGTGCATAGAACCTTGAAGCAGATGCAAGTGCACAGCTTAGAAAGAACATTGCGGACCAGGTTGCATCTCCAAATTGTCCTTTTACCACCATAGTACTCACTCAATATGAGCCTATCTGGGTGCTTGTAGCATCACTGCTTTGCCACGCCTTGCCTTTTTCTGCTTTGCGCCCTCAGCCAGAGAGACTAGGCTGACAGTAGGGCTGTATTGCTTTGCTATTTAGCGCAGACACAAAGCCAGGAAGCTGGTCGCGGTTATCAGTGTGCCTCCATCAAGTCACAATGGATAGCCTTCGATTGGGGGTCAAAGTGAGGTCTGCAGATGCTGGAGATCAAAGTTGAAACTTTATTGCTGGAACAGCACAGCAGGTCAGGCAGCATCCAGGGAACAGGAGATTCGACGTTTCGGGCACAGGCCGAAAGAAGGGCCTGTGCCCGAAACGTCGAATCTCCTGTTCCCTGGATGCTGCCTGACCTGCTGTGCTGTTCCAGCAATAAAGTTTCAACTTCGATTGGGGGTCCCACAGTAGGGGGAGCCTTCTTTAGAAAGGGTCTGTCAGCCACTTGGGGCATTCACAGTCAGAATTCTCTCCACATAACAGGGGAAAAGGCAGATGTCAGGCAGCTCACCACTGTCTTTTTTCCTTTTTTGTGAATCTTTTCCTGAAATGAGAGAGGCAGATGGAAGTGGGTGGCAAAGCTGGTACTGTTACTACAGGTGGGGCGGTGTCCCAAGTAAATGAATTGGGAGCACAGAGGGCATGTAGGGTTAGTGTGGTTGGGGATTGCAGTGAGTGACAGGGAGTGAGAGAAGGGGTTGCAGCAATAGTGTGAGTAGTGGAGCATGAGCCTTTTTTGGGAGGTAAGAACAGCAGCAGAGACAGTGGGTGGGTGTGAGGTATCAGAAACAAGATGGCGGCACTTATACAAGTGGAGCAGAGAAGGACATTGACCCCTTCCTACATCGGTGTCCATTCCTCCACCACCTCCGAGGATGCACTGACCAGGCTGGCAAGGTCTAGTGCTGTGATGTCCTCTACCAATCCTGGGGTAAGACAAAATCCTCTGTCTGCATTATTCTGTGCACCAGGACCTCCAGGTCCCTCCCCCACAAAGCGGGGTGCCAATATGCTGAGCAAATGTCAGGAACCATGCATAACATGTCTGGGGTATCAGTGCTTGTCTTGGTACCAGCACCAAGGATGCCAGTCCATTCTAGGATATCCCACCAGTGCTGAACTGTCCCAAATGTAGCTAGTGGGGCTGGAATTGGGTGTGAAGGAAGGCCGTGGGGCAGGTTAAATACCTAATGAGGTGAATTTTTAAGATACAGTGGAATATCTCACCTGAGCTCACAGTGAAAACTCTCATTAAAATCAATTAAGTTGACACTTAGCCAAACTAAAATTAAAGCCAACAGTTCATGAGGATTTAAAGGAGTAGGAAAGATTTACCTACTTTCGGTGACAGGGAAGGAATATTTAGTATTACACTCAGTGAAATTGATTTCTGACTGGGAAAGTGAAAAGGAAGCAAGCCATCAGAAATTGAGAAGACTAATTTTAGACAGGTTCCAGAGGATGAAGTGTCCATTTAAGGGACAGCATAACATATAATCATAGTGGAAGATTTCTGTTCATATTCAAAGTTAAATAGGCAAGCTTTATCTGTGACTTAAAGTGTAAATTACTGATAAAAAGAACATAATGTTTAGTCAACAGTGCTTTTCCAGTCATTTGTAACAGTAAAAGTTTTAAAACATGGAATGTTGACAAGTCATTCTTTCAGCTCGAATTTACCTTTCAGAGTTATTGCTCACTCCAGAGATCATACATCACAATAAAAATTCCTAGAAATTTCCAACATTGTATTTCGTAATATCAGAATTTTCTTCCACTTTCAAAAATGTCTTGACTATATTTGTTGCACTTTAGTTCAAAATTGTCTGTATAATAACATTTGGGTATAGATGCTGGTTAAGTCATAACTAAGTTCCTTTCCCATTCCTAATATTTCTTTTTTTTATGTTATGCCGCAGGATGTTGGGTTTCTGATTTCTAATAAAACCCCAAAATTCAGTGTCAGAAAGAGGATTTTAACTTCCACGTTAATGATGCAGTAGTCTTGGTCATGTGCCTTTAATCAAGGCTATTTTAGGTTGTACAGTTTTTCTTGTCCTGTTAGCTTCTTTAAAACTGTTTGTCAGCATTTCTTTGATTAGTAGGTTGCTACGTGTTAAGAAAACAAATTATCACAAAGATTCCAAGAAATACCAAATTCTAAAATGGAAACGTCCCATGAAGAGATTTTGCTCTGTTCTAGGCTATTGTACAGCTTTGCCTCACTGACATGTCACTTAAGCAACCACTTCAACATCATATTACCAACCTTTCTCTGGTGACCTTAGCCACACTGCAGCTACATTTTTATACATATCTTTTCACTTTCAATTATATAAATTATTTATACATTTCCGTGAAAGTTTACAATTCAGTTTCCTTTGACCCTCACTTGCATTAAGAACTTTAATCTGTAGGTTTGCAATGTTACATTAACTAATATCTCAAAACTTTCTCCTTCTCCTGCAGGAATATTTAATGCACTTAAGCATATACTACAATCTATCAAATGGAGACACATTCTCATTTCCTCATGTCCATAAAATGGTAGAACATGTTCGTTTTATCTGTCAAGGTCAATTAGAATGTTCTCAGAATGAAGCTTATCGATGGATCTACTTGGTACCATGGGTGTAAATTGAACATATTTTAACGTCAGACACTTGTCCGCACTTCATCAGTGCCTGATTGAGTTTGTTTACGCAGCTGGGGATGGGAAAATTACTTCAAACATTGCAAGAGCTGTTAACCTCTTAGTTACCAAAAACTACTGATTTAATTTTTTATTTTACATAAAAATATCTAACAGTATGACTGAAACTCAATTCCGAGGTTTCTCTATTGGCTATTCGTTGATTGTAAATCAGCGTAAAATCCCACATTGGTCAAGGTAGAACTCTTGACACATCTGAAATAATTGGAGGAAATTTTGACCAAAGGGTGAAACAAGGACTAAGGAAGAACCGTGTTTGTAAAATATGTCTGTTTGAAACTCTGCTCAAGCACGTAATTTTGCTCCAAATTGCTGATTACAATAACTTGAGTCTTCTTGCATGTGTTAAACCAGAAACCTACAGGTTGAGCACTCAAATGCTAATTAGACCAAATTTTCATGAAGCAATATATATGGACATCTCTCACTTTTCCTGTGAAGGTATATGGGGTCCTCGTTGTCACATGGCAGATGACTAAAGTAGATGGTGTACAACTGCCTGAATGCAAGCTTATTGGCCTGGGTGTAGAGGTTCCTTTATTCAAATTAGTATTAAACTCAGGAAAGAGTGGAAGAATGCCAACTTACTTACTTCATCTCTTGTCCCTGTCTTCTGCTGCAGTTGATGTTGCTCTACCTGGCCTCGTGTCATTTTTTCATTTCTCATTCAGACAGAGTAAGACACCTGGCAAGTTGTCCATGACCAGTCACTCTCTTTCTCTTGAAGACTTCAATAAGGTGGAGCAGGGGGTCGTGACACTGGACCAATAATCCAGAACTCTGGGTAAAAGTTTGGGAACCTTATGGCACAGTGATTGTGTCCCAGCTTCAAATCCTCTCAGCTTCAAAGGGAAGTCATAACCTGTTGGAATAGTTTGATTAAAAGTATCTCTAAAGGTGGAGTAGCATAGTACAGACTCCTTTTAGGTGGAATTCTCAAAGAACTTGTGGAATATGTGTTGGTCATGTGTTGGTGAACTTTAGACAACGTGCGTCAATTTCCTGATGTGTTTCAGATGCAGAGATCCTGCACACAAAGTCAATAGCAGTAAATATAACATGTTCAGTACCCCTAACATTTGAAATTGACAGCAATGCCATGTTCCCTCACAGCAGGACAACTGCAAGACAACAAATACTGAAACCTCTTCAGTGAGTACCTAGAGGCATTTCTAAATGCAATTGTCCACAATGAGCCCCTAGCAGCAATTGCTATGGCAAGTTTGAATCTCTTATGAAGGTGGTGTCTTTTCAGGCGTGTGATGACACATCTCTCAGGCAGATGAGATATGGAGCTCAGCCTTCTAATCCAGAGGAAGGAACACTACCATTGTGCAATAGGATCCAATGTCATATTCAAGAAAGCTTTGTTGTGATACTTGATACATTTAAATGTTACAGTAATAGAACAATGGGAAAGCAATGGTTTATGATATGTGCACTTGGTGACCAATATATAGTGGCTAATATATTGGAAAAAATTTACCAGAAACAAATTAAACCAATTAATTAATTGTTTTTCTTCTGAATCTATGGCTGCAACAAATTTGAACGTAATTACAATAAAGTGTGATGAAAACATAATAATAATAAAGGAAGCAGGCTTTGGTAAACTTCTACTTATTAATTTTTTCCCTTAAATCTGTCAGTCTATGTGTCAAATATTCCATGTGATCATGCTCAACAACTCCTTATGAAGAAATTTCCATCTCTCACAATATCGAGACCTCTTTGTTCACTCACACCTCTCAATGTCATTCCATCTCCCAAAAAGTACTATCCAAAGTCCAAAAAGACTTTAGAAATGTCTTTCAAAAATTTCAATGTGAGCTCTGTCCTTTTACATTTCTTCTACTTTCTCATTATGTCTGGTACTCTGCCTTTTTATTCATTTTCTAATGCATTTTTCTAGTTTCTATCTCACCATAAAAAATGATAACCCTGTTTGCCACATGTAATAACTATAATCCTCAATTTTAGCCACCTTATTCCCTCGTGTACTGCACAATTCTCCCTCAGACTTTCTAACGCAGTCTATCTTGCACTGTTTCACTCTTTCACAGTGCCTCAGCCCTTCACTGTGCAGAATCCCTATGCTTCCCTTAGTCTCCATCCACCACCCACACAACTCCTCTCATTAGTTCATGACCTGCCTTTTCCCCCATAACCTCTCTCTCCTATCCCAAATGGTCTCTCTCTTTCCATCATCCTTTATCTCTCAACTTCTCAAGCCTGCTTTCAGTCTTTGGCTTTAACTTGATAAACTTCATGCCCTCTCTTTTCCTTTCTCTCTATCTCAAATATGGAACCACCACTTCACTGGTTTGGTCCAGCACTCCTTCATGTACAGTTTCTCTACTTATGATTATTGAGCTATACGTAGCAATCAGGGCATCAGGTTACAAGTAATTCTTCACCCACCTTGTAAATAACATACTCTTAGCCACACAAAACTTTTGGAGAAACGTTTTTACAAATTGTAATATTTCCATTCCCCAACAAATTTGAAAAATTACACTATTTTGCTTATCTTTGAGGTTTAAGTTGTATTAGTTTATTTTGGAAATTAAATGGGAAGAGTAGAAACTGTGAGGAAGCAATTTATATAAAATCTATGTGCACTTGGTGAAATAAATGTTATCTTTATATCCCATGTGTTTTCTAACTTCTTACAGGCATATCATTATGGTGCACTGACTACAGGCACTGAATCCTCCCTAGTGTTTCTTTACTTCAAAAGTATACTTTATTGATAAATTATCTATAAGTAAATACAACAAGTACAAAACCGGTCTGTACAGACTTTGCAGAATATACAGTGGAATTTTGACATTCCTCATTATAGCTTCAATCCAGTTGCAGCAAAAAGATGTTTTCTGGTCATGAAAGGAAACTATTTACATTCCCATTTAGGTAATGTGGGAGTCTCGAAATGTAACAGTCCATCATTTTATTTTGGGAGAAAGACCTTATAGCTTTCCCCATTGTTCCTTGGTGGCAGTTTTAGTGCATCCCTCAGCACATAGTCCTGGACTTTGGAATGTGCCAGTCTGCAACACTTGGTTGAGGTCAACTCTTTGCACTGGACAACCAACAAGTTTCAGTAAGATCAAAGAGCCACAAGCAAAGGTACACACAAAACTCTTACAAGGAAGATTATTCCAATATAAGCCACATGATCTCTATTTTGCAAATGCTTTTTAAGTTAAGGTTTCTAAGTTATGCAGGTCGTGGTGTCTCTCCTTAATATCTAGGAGATTGTTAAAAGGTACACTGGGTGCACCATTTCATTGCATACCTATGGAATAGGTCAACAGCTCTAAACATTGAAACATTTATCGAGAGTCATAAAAATAAACTGATGGACTCATTTGGTTTTCATTGTGCAAGTTTACTTTTCAAACAAAGCACTTCCGAGTACAATGCTGTTTATCAGTTCAATCATCTGCTCTGGATACTATTCACACTCACCATTAATTACATCCTCAAATTATCAATAGTTAACAAACGACTCTGATTTGTGAGTAACAAAATGATAGGTTTGCTGATTTTCTAAAGTATTCATTATTTCACATTTATTTATCGGTGTGGATACTTACAACAGAATTACTGGAGATAATTTTGTGAAACGAGAAGGGATAAAGAGAGTAATGTTTCATTGCTGCAGTTTTAAATAATCAGAATCATTAAATCTTTGGAGTGATGTTCATCTTGCTGCTTGTTCTATGACAGGTGAAAGAGGTGCCAAACTGAATTAAAACCACTGATAGTAATAGGATTTTCAATTGTCCTGTATCCTCATGTCCTCCATATATCCCTGCAAACAGGTGTCAATTAATGTCATTTTAGTTTGACCGTTTTGAGTTCTTTCCCGGCTGAAAACTGTTCTTGCTCCCACTCACCAATGAAGGATGGCCCAAGCATGGAAGTGGACATTTGAATGATACCTAGCTGCTATTAGGTAAAGCTTTAAGAGACATCTTTTTCATTTGTGAAGTATCCATCTTTCAAAAGTCTTTCAAAATGATTCAAAGGTCTTTTAGGGTTGCTAATGTAGATTCTTCAGTCATGTCAGTCACTTCACAGTGCTGCGTCTTTCTGTTCCTGATGCTAAGTCTAATTCCCAATAACATGTGGCATGTATGTTTACCTGGTGAATAACTAGTCTAGCCAGTTATCACACAACCTTGCCAGAAGACATCAAACAATATTGGGTTCTACTGTCCACTGCCAAAACTGTACATGATCATTCACAACCAACCTTAAACCCTGCTGAGGTCATGAGGATTGGCAACTTGCAGTCAGGGAAACATGAAACTTCTTTAGCACACAGGCAGTGAAGGTTTTGAAGAATGACTCTCACGCAATAGCATTCTAACATTGATTGTATATGTAAATCTCCTTTTCACCATCTGCTTTCATCTTCGATGCCAAGTACATGATGCTTATAGATATGATGTTCTCTCAGACTGAGAGCACCTATCCAGCCTCTGTTGTCCTGACCTTTTCCCTACTAATTCAAACTCACCTAATTTCCTAACATATGTCACACATTCTCACACACATTCTTGGAGCTCATCACGTTAGAAAGACCCACTCTCTTCTCCCTATCCCAGTGCCAAACCGCTAATGACTCAACTTCTCCTGCTGGCCTCTATGCTGGCTAATTTTAGAAACAGTTCCCTCTCCTCAGGTCCTCTCTCCTCCCTGCCTTCATCCCTTGACTCCTCTATGTTTTGTAAGCAACTGTCCCATCTCCAACCTCTCCTTCCTACCAAGCTGTTGCCTCCTATTCCATACCCATTTACCCACAACACCATGCTTAAACATGTCAACAATGAAACTCTCCAATCAGTTCCCACCACTGCCAAAGCATTGACATAACCCAAAGCGAAATCACAAATGAAATCCTCTGACACTGCTACCATGAATCATCGTTATCCTTCCTGCCCTATGTGCAACATTTGATGTAGTTGACCAGAGTGTCTTCCTATAACATCTTTCCTCGGTGGTGGTGTAGTGGTAGTGTCACTACTTTAGTAATCTAAGGATCCAGGCTAATCCTCTTTGGATATGAGTTCAAATCCCATTCTGGTAAAATGCAATTTTCACAAATTCTTATTTTCTTGTTCAAATTCCACCATGGTCTCACTTCTAGCATCTTTGAAATCCTTCCCGCTCTAAAACTCTTTGAGAACACTGACCCTACCCTTGACTCATAGCAGCTAGTGCATGGTGGTATTTCAATTCAATTAGGAAACCTTGAATATAAAGCAGCCTAGGTGATGGTGATCATCACAATAATTGCTGAATAGTGTAAAAACCCATCTGGTTGATTGATGCCTTTAGGGAATGAAATCTGTCATCCTTACCTGGTTTAGCCTACATGTGGCTCCAGACCTAGAGCAATGTGGTTTACTCATCATGCCATCAAATATCGTCTCACAGGCGCTCAGTTCAAGGGCAACAAAAGCTGGCCTTGTCAATTACATCATCTCCACAGAATCATAGAATCCTTACAATGTGGAAGCAGGCCATTCGATCCAGCAAGTTGACACTGACCCTCCAAATGGTATCCCACCCAGACCCACCTTATCCCCGTAACCCTGCTATTCCCAGAGCTAATCTACCTGACTCACTCTAGATAATGTAGCATTGGCCAATCCACCTAATCGGCATTTCTTTGGACTGAGGTGGAAAGCCACACTGACAAGAGGAGAATATACATACACCACACAGTCATCTGAAGATGGAATCGGTCTCTGGTGCTGTGTGGCAGCAGTGCTAACCACTGAGCCACCGTGCTGCCCCAAATGAAAGAATTTTTTCCCATGAAAGAATAAACAAAAAAGTACTGATTGGTACTGCCCTGAGATGGCACTACTCTTATCCATTCAAAGATTGCCAAATAGCCCACAGTAGCTTTTCTATGTGGATCTTCACCATTATCTGTGGATTCCACCAAAGATCTATCCTTGGCTGCCACCAATTTCTCTTCTCTATGCTGCCATTACTCACTGACATTATCTAAAGATACGGCAGGTTCAAAATCTCCACTGAAAACACCCAACTCCATCTCGCCACTGCCTCTCCATGTCATTGCCCATCTCTGCACCTGCCTCAGCTCATCTACTATGAAACCCTCAGTTGTGTATTTATTACCTCAAGACTATCCCAATGTCTTCCCACTTCCAGAAATCCAAGTTAATCCAAACATCTGCTGTTGCATCTTAACTCATTTCAAGCCCCATTCATCATGTACTCCTCTAATGCCTTATTTGAAAATTATATCTTCCTCTTCAAGTTCCTCCTGGCATCCATCAGATCCACCCATCTCTGAAATCCCTTCTATCTCTGAAACCTTTTGAGAACTCTGCCTTCCTCCATATTTGCCTTCTTGTAGATACTCCTGGACTCAAACTACCACTGGCAGCTACATCTTCATAGGTCCAGTTCCTGAATACTGGATTTCTGTCCACTAAATCTTTCTGTAGCTCTCTCTCAACCTTCCAAGAATTCCAGAAATCCCACCTCTTTGACAAAGATGTGTTGGTTACTCAGCCCCTTCGTTGACTGGCTTTGTGCTGGTGTCGGTGTCAATCCTGGGGAGCTTGAGGGCATTAAAGTGTAGCAGAAAGACAAGTTGCTAAAGTGACAAAATGACAGTGTTAAACTCCATTTACAAACACAATGAGATTCTGCTAAATAAAAGCTGCACCCTAGGGTAGATGGCAAATTCACAAACCCCCACCCCCCCCTTTGTGAACACCCCTGCCGTCACGAATACAATAATAAGAGCTAGATGAGCAGAGCCTTTATGGCATTAAAAGACAAGAGAAAACGAAGCTGTAGAAAGCTAATCACATTCATATCTTGGCCTTTCGTTCTGACGTACCAGTTGTGTTGTATGCCGCTGTGGTTTGGGGCGGATGTTGCCTTGAAATCTCCTCTCCTGGCCACACTTCAGTGCAGTTTGCAGTTAGCACTGAAAACCCCTACCGCTCTCCCCTCCCGCTTTCAAAACATCTTCACACTAGCCGGACGGCTGCAAAACCAGCCAGAAGGAGGGAGGAATGGAGAGTCATTCAAATGCAGGGACAAGACAGAACTGTTCTCGTATAAGCGGACGTTGAGGGAAACCCCTCTCTCCCGGATGGATTTGCTTCCTTGATGGTGGTGAAACTGACGGAGTTGGTGAATTAACACTCGCTGGATGAATCCCATCTTTGTAGTGGGCTGCAGGAGCCGCTGATGACTGTTGCTGTTGGTAACTCGCTGCTGCTGTCTGCAGCGGCTGGAAGTTACGGTAGGTGAAACATTGGATCATGTTGTCGGCGGACACGCTGTATTTTATCCCCCCGCCCGCCCCGCCACTTACAAATCGCTGCTTTGCTGAAAACGAGTGCTCGGGAATCTCACAGTGGACGCTCGGGGAGGTATCAAGGATAAAAGGCTGGGATGATTAGGTTCTGTTGGAGGGCTTTCATCTCCCCTCCCCAGCACCCAGGACCCATGTCCTGGATGAATTTAAAGCTGGAATATTTGGGATTAGATTTTTTTTGGGGACAATCTCAGCTCTTGCCCTGGCACCGCAGTATTGTGTCAAATGCATCGGAATGCAGTTTTCCATTTGCATAAGTGCTGGATAATGAACCTGTTTTACTGTCCACCCCTTTTGGTTGGGGTGGGGTGAAGTTTATTTGAAAGATCGGTCCCCATGGTCGGAGCTGAATGTTTAAAAAAGTCCGTATGCGTTTGTTTCTGTTTTGACCTTGTTTCATTCCCCGTGTTTCCCACAGCACTTACTTTCATCGCACTGAAGGGTCTGTGAATCCAGGGGGACTGGGTGGTACAGCAGATTAACCTTTCTCATGAGTTCACATCCGAGCCAACCTCGAGTAAGGTCTCGTTTCTGGGCAGCAGGCTAGGAGAGGGAAGCTGGAGGAGAATAGGGGAGATCTGGTTAATATGGAGCCAGCTCTGGGTGAGTGCAGGGCTCTTTTAAGTAAACGCGACACTGAGAGTCGGTCGGAGAGCACAAGGATGGGCTGCTCTGTGACCATTAATACAGCAGGGGGCAGTGTTCCGAGGTGGTGGCTTAAAATGACAGAGGTATTACTGAAGGAGGCAATTCGGCCCATCGTCTCCACACCGCCTCTTCCAAGGAGCATCATTACCCAGCGCCTCCCTTGCACCTCACCTTGCACACCATTTCTATTGCAATAACCATCCAATGCTGTCTAGAATGTCTCACTGAATCTGTCTGTGTTTCCAGTGCATTGAAAAAGGTTCAGTTTTGTTTTGTTTCTCACATCACCCTTCCTTCTTTTGCACATCTCTTAAATTATTGAGAGTAAAGATTTTTGTTCTGCATCATACTGTTTATTATCTGGGAGCACTGGACCACTGACTCATTACAATTGTTCGTTTTTTTTATTGGCACTGATAATCTGCTTTCATAAGCACAAATATCGTTCCAATTGATAATAATGAAGGCAGAGTAAATTTATAGGTTAGATTATACTTTGCCCATTAGGGAACAATGGCCTCAATAACTTTATGAGCTTCATAACAACTAGTGTTGCTAGTTGGCAACACTAAGTTGAAGCTAACAGTCTTGAGTAGCTGCACTTATGACAGCCTGGTCATTTGAATAGAGCCAAAAAAAAGCCGCAGGTGCTGGAATCCCAGGTAGACCAGTAGGAGGCTGGTAGAACACACCAAGCCAGGCAGGATCAGGAGGTGGAGAAGTCAACACCTCGGGTGTAACCCTTCAGGTTGTTTGAAAGACACATTAAACTAAATCCCAATCTGCTGTCCGCAGTGAACATAAAATATCCTTTGTACCATTTTGAGGAAGTTTATAGCTTTTTTCAATGCACTGGGTAATATTTAATCCTCCATTGACATTACTCAAACTCAATATACTGTCATTATCTCATTGCTAATTGTAGGGCTTGCAATCTGCATTTTCTGCACTTCAGAAGTCCTTTGTGGGATATTAAAGCACTTTGGGTTGCCCTGATTTTATGAATGGGGTTACCTACATATTTGCTGAATGTAACGTGCAACAGAATATTAAAAGGAGGCATTTAGGAATGTTATGGACCAGGCCAGGCCCCCTCAAAATATTTCAAGAAAGTAGCCTGGACACTAACTTTGCTAGTTGTTTTAAGCAGGTGTAATTCAGATATTCCAGCGTAATGCAGTTGGCCCAACCACTTAGTTTTAACCAAAACAGAATTTATTTGCAAGATTACCAAATGAAACACAGACAAAAGAGAACAGAATATATAATAAATTAACCCTCTCCGAAAACCCAACAGACTATCCCAACTCAATGATGCTGTTCCAAACACTTGCGACAGTCCCCAAAAATATCCCTTGGCAAAGAAAAAGGAAAAATCCAACACAGGTTAGAGTCATAGAGATGTACAGCAAGGAAACAGAACCTTCGGTCCAACCCATCCACGCCAACCAAATATCCCAACCCAATCTAGTCCCACCTGGAAGCACCAGGTCCATATCCCTCCAAACCCTTCCTATTCATATACCCATCCAAATGTCTCTTAAATGTTGCAATTGTACCAGCCTCCACCACATCCTCTGACAGCTCATTCCATGCACGTACCACCCTCTGTGTGAAAAAGTTGCCCCTTAGGTCTCTTTTATATCTTTCCCCTCTCACCCTCAACCTATGCCCTCTAGTTCTGGACTCCCC
>NC_057728.1:18050651-18079690 GCF_004010195.1 Chiloscyllium plagiosum
CCTATTATTCTTACAGATAGCTGAGATCTCCTTACAAGTTTGTTTCTCAATTTCCCTCTGACTATTGGGGGTCTATAATACAATCCCAATAAGGTGTTCATCCCTTTCTTATTTCTCAGTTCCACCCAAATAACTTCCCTGGATGTATTCCTGGGAATATCCTCCCTCAGCACAGCTGTAATGCCATCCCTTATCAAAAATGCAGGAGAGATGTCAGACAGAGGAAGGATCAGCATAGACTTGCTTCTTTGGATCCAGCAGCTTCTCAATTGACTGACTGCTCCAACCAAACCAAACTAGAGAAAAGCTGAGCTGGGAGAACTGGCCATTCCCCTTTCATAGTACAAGTGATTTTTTTAAACTTGAAAGCTTTCTCAAGTAGTTATATTATTAATATCCAAAGATGGCTTCATTTTAAAACCCCTTAATCTTAACTTGTTAGTACATTACAGGACAGATAAACAATACATTGACTATAATCATGCAAACATGCACTACTACATTTTGTCCCAGACTGTTGTAATTCTGTCACTGAATGCCTACGTTTCTCATTCAAGTCTCAACAATGCAGCAGCAATCACATTTTCTCATCCTGCCACATGCGCAATTTTCAAATTGAATGGCTGTAACAACATGCTCCATCTAAACAGTCTGGCATTTTTGACCTTAAATTTCTCCACAAACTTCAATGGGTTATGACCAGTGTGTATGACTGTCTCAGATACATGACTGGTAACATAAGCATTGAAATGTTGCAATGCCAATGCCAAGCTCAAAGTCTCCTTCTCAACTGTTGAATATTTCTGCTGATGAGTGTTCAATTTCCTGGAGAAATACCCGATAGGTCTTTCTATCTTCTCATCGTCTTCTTGCAAGAGCACCACACTGGCACCTACATCACTTGCATCGACAGCCACCTTGAATGGCTTTGCATAATTAGGTGTGACTAATACCAGAGCAGTGGTTAACACAGCTTTCAGGCTGTCAAATGCTTTCTAACAATCCACTATCCACTGAAACAAGCAGACAAAACACATCCAGAAACATTAGCCACTCTCCTCTACATCAAAGACATCTCAGAAATGACTGCCAGACTACTCAGACCCCTTGGCATCATGGTAGCCTACAAACCCACCAACACACTAAAACAGCGATAATTAACCTGAAAGACCCTATACAGACAACAAGCAAAACTAATGTTATTTGCAAAATTCTGTGCAAGAACTGTAAGAAACACTACATTGGACAAACAGGCAGAAAACTAGCCACCAGGATACATGAACATCAACTAGTCACAAAAAGACATGACCCTCTCTCACTAGTATCCTGACAGACAGATAAGGAAGGACACCACTTTGACTGGGACAACACATCCATCTTAGGACAAGCCAAACAGAGACACGCACGAGGATTTCGATAAGCATGGCATTCCAACCGGAACTCTATCAACAAACACAACAAGTTAGACCCCATCTATCAGGAAATGACATCACCGCAAGAAATAACATTACCAACCCAAAGAAACCCAAACATATAAATAGAAAGCAGGAATCATGTACACTGCTTCACCTGAGGCCCACTGAAGATGTTACCTAGTAGGGTGATGAAATGTCTGGAAATGAACCTTCCAGCTCAGCGAGCAAACCTACATCCAGAACCTCAACCTGAGCTAAAAATCTTCTCAAAACTCACTAATATTGCCTTTCTTTAGCAATTCAGTGAGTTGAGCAGCCACACTGCTAAATTTTGGCACAAATTTTCAATAAATTCCATTCAATCCCAGGAATTGAAGTACTGCTCTTTTGTTGATGGTATGGGAAATTACCTTTTTTTGCATCCCTTGGGACCATTTGTCTATGTCCAATAATATGGCCCAGGAAGGTGACTTGGGCTTTGGCAAATTAACTTTTAGCCAGGTTTATCACCAAGCCTGCCTCCTGAAGTTGACTAAACAATTTGGATAAATGTTGCATATGTTCCCTCCATGTGTGACTAAAAATCACCAGGTCATCAATATAAACTACACAGTTGGGTAATCTGGAAATGACTTTATTGGTTAGTCTCTGAAATGTAGTTGGCACATTTTTTCGTACCGAACGGCATGACTTAAAACTGATACAGTCCATTCGCCAATATGAAAGCCAAAATTGTCTTTGCTCTTTCTGACAAAGGTACCTGCCAGTATCCTCTGAGCAAGTCCAACTTAGAAATATAAGTTGCTTGTCCCACCTGTTCAACACAGTCTTCCAAATGCAGAATCAGATATGCATCAGTCTTTGTAACTGCAGTGACTTTGCAGTAGTCCACACATAACTGTTGGGTATCATCTGGTTTTGGTACCATTATTATGGGTGAGCTCCAGTCATTGTAACTCACTTTGATTATGTCATCTTGGAACATTCGTTCCATCTCCTTTTGAACCTGTGCCAACTTTAGAGAGTTATGCCTAGAAGGATGTTGTTTAATTGGAACAGCATTTCCAACATCTACTTCATGCATAATTAGTTAGTACTTTCCAGTTTATTTCCACATATCTCTCCATGTGACAGTATTAACTCTTTCAGGGTCATTTTGATTTTCCTCTGGAAGGTAACTCAATAATTTATCCCACATTATGACAACTTCCTCATTGAACAATGTAATTTGAGGAATGTCCAATTCAGAATCCTCGGAACTTGGTTCTTCACTCTGTGTTGTAACCAATAACACAGTTTCCTTTGGCTTTCCTTCCATGACAAAATACCCTTTGAGCGTATTCACATGACACACTCTGCGAGATTTCTTTCTGTCTGGAGTCCTTATCAAGTAGTTCACCTCACTCAATTTCCTTTCAATTTGATAAGGTCCACTAAGCTTTGCTTTCAATGGAAGTAACATTAACACCTCATCCCCAATACCAAAATTGTGAGTTTTTGATTTCTTGTCTGCTTCCTATTTCATTGTATGCTGTGATACTTTTAAATGCTGTCTAGACAACTTTCCCGTTCTTTTAATCGTTCTGTAAAATCTGATGCACAGTCCAAAAATGTAGTCTCCGAATTCTGACATACTAATTTCTCCTGAATAAATTTTCATGATCCTCTCTCTTCATGCCCAAAAACTAATTAAAATGGACTGAATTTGGTTGATTTGTTTGGTGCATCTCTGATCACAATAAGTACAAATGGAATTCCCTTATCCCAACATCTGGATAATCTTGACTATAAGCCCTCAACATCGTCTTTAATGTCTAGCGCTCCCTGCAATGCAGGATGGTACACTGTAGATTTGAATTGTTTTATTCCTAAGCTATCTATAACTTTGATGTGAAGTTTGACCCTTGTTCTGATTGTATTTCTGTGGATAATCCATATCTAGTGAAAAATTTGAGTAACTCCTGTACAATCGTTTTAGCTGTGATATTGCGTAATGGATGACCTTTGGAAATCTAGTGGGCACATCCATTATTGTTAACAAATACTGATTCCTACTTTTTGTTTAAGTTAGGGGTCATACACAATTAATTAAGACTCTTGTGAAAGATTCCTCAAGTGTAGGAATAGGTATTAAAGGCGCGGGTTTTATTGCTGCTTGTGGTTTTCCAATTACCTGACATGTATGAGATATCTGGCAAAATTCAGCTATATCCTTGTGCAGTCCAGGCCAGTAAAAATGTTTTTGTATTTTAGCTTGAGCTTTTCTCATTCCTAGATAACGCCCTAGAAGTAGCTCGTGCACCACTCGCAACATCTCCATTCTATAATCCACGGGCAGTATGACTTGATGAACTTCTGACCATTTCTCATCTGCCTGAATATGTGATGGTCTCTATATCCTCATTAAGACATCATTTTTAAGATAGTAGCATTCAAGGATACATTGGGATTCTTTCTCCATGTAAGCCATTTGATACAATTGCTTATATTTTTCATGTTTCTTCTGTAACTCAGTTAATTTATCTGAGCTGAAGATGTCTGCTTTGTCATCTATCTGCTCCTAGCTTGTCCCAACCATTTAATCCAACAGGGTCTCTGCTAATTCCACTTTCTTATCTGTTCTCTTTGATCTCTCCTATTTCAACTGGTGACTTTGTGACCTTGTTACCACACAGTCTGTAAAAATCCCAGGATATGTGTCCTGCAATAATTCAGTTGCCTGAGTTTCCACTGGCTTTTCAACCACAGTGAGCAGCACTCCTACCTGTGAACCAGCTATGTCGTTAGCAGGGACAAATTGTATTCCTGGAGCTGAGAGTCTGTCCAGTACTCGTACCACAACGTCTCCACTCTTCACTGAACACTCTAACCTCACTTTACATAATTGAGCACTACTTGCCTCACCATGAATTCCCATTACTAGTCCCTTTGCTGGCAGTGGTCTTTCAGACATACGTATCTCCTCATCTTTCAACATCAAAGATTGAGAGGATCCTGTATCTCTTAATATTGTAACTTCTTTACCTGCAGCTCTTGGCCTGTGCAAATAAACTTTACCTTCACAGATTGTATGGTTTAAGAAGATCTGGCACTTTCTTCTTAAACAACCTCCAACCAGCCTGTACATTCTGATGCAACTTTCTAGCCTCCACTGTGCTTTCCATTACTACTCCAACAGAATTCACTGGCTTATCCTGTTTTTCTACAGCTGGCTTCCCAGTGTTCTTTCTAACCCACCAATACTGTGATTTCAAGTGGCCTGCTTTATTGTAGTGAAAACACCGAAACTTTTTAACTTCTCTTTCCGCTTCATAGGTTTCCTTTTTACCAAGTCCTAAGTCATCCTTATGATCTTCACCGAGATCTATCTTTCTTTTTCCACGCGAGAATTTCTCTTTTCCCCAATTTCTATCCCTCACGGATTGAAATTGATTCTGGAAGCCAAACTTTGATTTATGGACCAGCTCATAATCATCAGCCATTTCAGCTGCTAATCTTGCCATTTTAACTCTCTGCTCTTCCACATGAGTTCTCACTATTTTGGGAGGTGAATTTTTTAACTCCTCCATAATAATTGTCTCTCTAAGAGTGTAATAGGTTTGCTCTATTTTTAATGCCATTATACACCTGTCAAAATTACTGTGTTTGATCCTTTTAAACTCAGTTTAGGTTTGCCCAGGTCCATCCATAGATTCCTGAAATGTTGTCAGTTGGCCTCTGGCACAAGCTCAAATGCACTTAAGTTGGCTTTTTTCACCTCCTCATATACCCAACATTCCTCCTGTGATAGTGAAGCAAATACGTCACTAGCTCTACCTAGATGTTTCGGTTGGATCAACAAAACCCACATGGTCACCAGCCACCGCATTTGTTTAGCCACTATTTCAAATGAGATGAAAAAGGCTTCCAAATCTTATTCATCAAATTTAGGCAATGCATGAATATATTTAAACAGATCCTCACCAGGCTTTGAGCGGCCATGGGTTTGCTCATCCTCACTAAGCTTACCTTCAGCCTTCATCTCCATCCTTTGAAGCTGACTTTTCTGTCCAGCTGCCAATTTCTGAAGTTCAAACTCCCTTTCTTTCTTCCTTTCCTTTCTCTCCTTTTCTCGCTCTCCTCTCTCTCTATCTCTCTCTTTTCCTTTTTGTTCTGCTCAGGCCTTTCGTTCTTTTCTCCTTCCTCTGCTTTTAATGATAATTCAAACTGTTTCATTTCTGTTGCCATTTCCTTGTCTTTTGCCTCTAACTCAAACTGCTTTATTTTCAATTAAACTTTACCCATCTCTAAAGGTTCTGATGGTGTTTCCAGAAAATTGAAATGCTGAGCTATTGCTGTAATTATCTCTCCTTTCCTTATGGAGGTAGCTCCAACTCCAGCTTGCCTGCTATTTCCAGCAGCCTGGCCTTAACCACCTTTTGTAAAACCCCCAAGGTCACTTCTTCCACCCCCAGAAAACTCTTGGTGACTGAAAGATCCATTGCCTTCCCAAACATTGTTTAAACCAACCAAAATCAACACCCGGAACAAAAAATGCTAACACCTGCCACTCGCTGCCTTTGAGTCCAGCAACCCTAATCCCAATTTGGAACTGTAGAACTAATCCCGCAAAGAGCCCCCAGTCTGTTTTGGTCCGGACCAGACCCCTCAAAAAATTTCAAGAAGATAGCCCAGACCTAACTTTGCTAGTTGTTTTAAGCAGGTGTAACGTGGATATTCCAGGAGGGATGCAGCTGGTCATACCACTTAGTTTTAAACAAAGCAGAATTTATTTGTAAGATTACCGAATGAAACACTAACAAGAGAGAACAGAATATATAATAACTTAACCTCTCCAAAAACCCAACAGACTATCCCAATTTAATGATGCTGTTCCAAACACTTGCAACAATCCCCATAAACACTCCTTTGCAAAAATAAGGAAACATCCAATGCAGGTTCTTGCAGGAGAGATGTCAGAGAGAGGGAGGATCAGCATGGACCTGCTTCTTTGGGTCCAGTAGCTTCACAACTGACTGCATGCTAAACCCATACCAAACCAGAGAAAAGCTGAGCTGAGAGAACTGGCCACTGCCCTTTCATTGTACAAGTGTTTTTTTTTTAACTTGAAAGCATTCCCAAGTAGTTAAACCCAGACTTTTCAGAATTGCTGATTTTACGACCTCTCTGCAAAAAAAGGTAAAGGATGGGAGAGGCTGAAGTGGCTGGGGCTGTTTTCCCTGGAGCGTCGGAGGCTGAGGGGTGACCTCATAGAAGTTTATAAAATTATGAGGCGTATGGATAGGATAAATAGACAAAGTCTTTTCCCTGGGGTGGGGGAGTCCAGAACTAGAGGGCATAGGTTGAGGGTGAGAGGGGAAAGATCTTCAAGAGACCTAAGGGGCAACTTTTTCATGCAGAGGGTGGTACGTGTATGGAATGAGCTATGAGAGGAAGTGGTGGGGGCTGGTACAATTGCAACATTTAAGAGGCGTTTGGATGGGTATATGAATAGGAAGGGTTTGGAGGGATATGGGCCGGGTGCTGGCAGGTGGGACTAGATTGGGTTGGGATATCTGGTTGGCATGGACAGGTTGGACCGAAGGGTCTGTTTCCATGCTGTACATCTCTATGACTCTATGACATAACCTTATTAAAGGAGCAGCATTGTCACATGAAACATTTTGAACATAATCTTCAGTTCATAAATTACATGACAACCCTCATGTGTTTTTTTCTCCGACAAAAATAGTGTAGTAAGTCCAGAAAGTACAGTTAAGTACAAATTTGTTATGTTTGGTACGACATTATGAATGTGATAAAGCTAAAACTAATATGCTGGCACAATTATACAGCCTGCTTTTAAAAATTACATTTTATCATCACCACAATATCCAAGAAAGTTATTCACTGAGTCTGGAACGGGGCACAGAGGACAGCTTTCCGCATCATGGAGCTCCAGTATTCTGAATTGTACATTGGACTTTTGAACAGCACTAAATTTTCCTGGGCCAAATATTTCCTTCTCAATGAATAACATCAACAACAGACTAGCTATCCATTTATTTCTTGCTGTTTGTGAAATCTTGCTTTGTCATTCTCTGTAATAATATCAGTTGCATTCTTGATACATTTCAGAGATGCAAGTTTTTATTTCCTTAGAAACATGATCAAGACAATACTTAAATCCTCTTAAATTTACATTCCAATGAAAGCTTCTATTTGAAACACCCATAACCCCCCCATTATATTGACACTAAACAAGTTGTACATGTTTACAAATTTGTCCAGAGTTATAGAGTCACAGAGATGGAAAAGCAGAATTTTGACAATAAAGCAAATTCTTTAAAGCAATTACCCCGCTGTAAAGTGAGCAAATTAATGAAATACCATAAACGCAAGAACAGCAACATACATATGTGTTTGGAATAAGAAAATTCATGTCTTTAACTACAGCACTATAGCTACACATGACCAGTGTCTCAAAATGTAAAAAATGTGTTATTCATGGCATGTTCTTATAATCTGGGTGTTAGAAGCCCAAATTTAAAATCCAGTTACATTTATGCTCCATTATGTTTCCATTTATGACAATGTGTATTTGTTATGTGAACCTCCTAACACGGTATTGTCTTTGGAAGAGACAAGTATAAGGATATATTTCAAGAGTGCCCTGGCACAAAGTGAAGTGCTCATTAGGAGAGCTGGTGCAGACCCAATGTGCAAAATGGCCTCCTCGTGCACTGTAATGTCTCAGTGATTCTTTAATAGTCTGAATTACTGCACAACAAAATACTTGTAGCCTAGACCTAAGTATGTCACTGCCATTCTATTGCCTGCCTACACTGAGGCTTTGTCTTGATCAAACTGTTTTGCAGAGGTGCAGATATTTCACTTTTAATGTCTGCTTATAGAAGCGGACTGGAAATGAAAGAAAAAAATGCACTAAAATAACTGAAGCACAAACAATTAAGTACTCAACTTTTTTTTAACCAGTATACGAAAACGAGTACTTACAAATCTGTGGTTGGGGTGATGGTGGATTCAGTGAACTAGACGTTCACTCATCTCTATCAGGATGTGCTGACAATCCTATTCTTCATAAGTGAAGTAGGTGATCCAAAATGCAAAGACATGGTGCTTGGACGGCACAACATGGATGAGTTTATGCAATGTGGCTGCTGGCAGGTCATTTGTATGTATGTAGAACCGGCTTGAGGTCAGCACTGAGCAGACTCAAACAAAGGCATTACAAAGTTGGCAGACTGTCAAGGCTTATTACACCAAATCTCTCCAAAACCATATCCAGTACACCATATCCTACACTTGGACCATGTAGGTGGCAAAAATGAATCACATATCTGTACAGATGACCCAAGGTGAAAGCATAATCCCAACCCAGTATACTTCAGTCTAAACATCTGATCAAAACATCAAAATCAGAAACAACCTCATTAACCAAACTTATGTGATCTACTTGGGGTACTGTTGCCACAACATTCTGGACCTTAGCACTTGCCCTATCCTCCTTTGCAACAGGGTGCTGCATACCTGTCTAGTAAAGGTTATCTCTCACACACATATCTTGTGGATTCTCAGCTAAAGACAACAATGCGTATTGTAACTCAATACCTCTGCTAAACACCTCTCCCCTGGCTCCCTGTCCTCAAAAAGATCCCTTTCCCACACAGCCACTGACTGATGAAAACCCACAAGTTGGTTAAATTCATACATGCTGCATCTCACACAACTCTGTGATAACCTTGTCAATCCATCTACTGCCTGCTTTCCATCCCAAATCCCCATCCGAAGCAACCCTCCTGAGCAAGATTCCACCAACCGACATCCCTTGGATCAAGGAATGGAAAACATGGGAAGTCACTAACAAGTTCTTAATGACAAACTTCATCTGTCAAATAGCAAACTTTGAACTACCTTGGTGAGATTTATCCTTACTGAACAGATTCAGAACAATACAACCACTGGGGCCTTGGTACAAATCCTTTTTAGGCTTGTGGAGAGACACAGACAATTCTACAAATTACTGAGGAGTAGCCCCTCTACAGACTGAGGGGCAGATTAATCACTTTAATCTCAACAAATCAGGAGGCTATCACTTGGTTTCAGCGATTTGCTTTTGCTGAATAAATAAAGTAAACAGAACGGCTTGTTGTAAGAGCATTATCAAAGTATAGATGAGTCACCCTTATATCAGCATTGTACAGTAATAAAGTTCACCAAAACCAATGTTCAACACCTCATAAAAATACAGCTGAAAATGCTGTTTCGATTTGATTTCCCTGTATAGTGTAATCAATCTCCTGTCTTTACCCTTTCTTTCTCTGGCTCTGTTTTTCGATCTGTGTCATCATCCAGCTCCCATTCTCCGTCTCTGCCACTCAATGTGTCTGTCACTTTTTCTTTCTCTTCTCCCATCTGTCGTAGATGTTTTCCTCAAAACTGTTTCATTTCGCAATTCCATTCCCTAAAGTGCAAAATCTTGAAGATAGGAACAGCTTGCAAACTTTATTCACAACAGTCATGTGTAAGAACAATACTTTGAAGTGTGTCAGAGAAAGCGGTTTTAAATGAGAGTTTGTATACAAGGTCAAGGTTTATACAATTGTTATAGCATTATAGCAATGATCGTTTGGTATGGTTTGTCAGGGAATGAAAGATCTATAAATTATATTGGATCAGAAAAAGGTAGTATGATATAACTTGTCATAGCAAGACAGCTCTTTAATCATTGCTCCATTCTGCATCAGTGATGTCAGGGTAGAGTTTGACTGCAATGTATTTGCTTTGTTCCTGAGGAACACACTGGGATAATTGAGAACCCCTTTCAGAGCTCAACTTGCAGTGATCTGTAAATTTAGTAAGAATGCTTCAGACAATTTGGTGTTATTAACCTTCAGGTTCAGAGGGAAATGAATGGTTTACACCTTAAGATGAAGTCACCCGTTCATAGATTTTGAAGAGGTGATTTATATCAGAGTACTTTAGCCCCTTGAAGAAAGTTACTCCAGACAAGATGGATCGTTTTTCTGTTTTGTTTGGTTGGCAACTAACTGTTAACAGGCAGCAGCTCACATTAATTTCTAGGTTTCTGAGCTGACCAAGTTTTAAAGATTTCAGTACATGTGCTGTAACTTAGTGATGAACCACTACCACATCAGGGGTCCATTCTGAGTATGCTAGAGGGGTGGATACTAGTTTAGTTGGTAAGCTGCTGAACAGTCAGACTACTCCCATCCTGGACACTATTCAGCTTCTTCAAAATTGATGCCCTGCACCCAGCCAGAAAATTGATAACAAACCCATTCTAATTTGAGCCTCATATATGAAGATCCTTTAGAAAATCTGGATGTAAACCACTTATTACCCGAATACCCTGCCCGATCTAATAGCATTGGTGTTAACGTGGCTGGTACAAATCAGCATCTCTCCAATGGTAAGGTAAAGGCTGCTTATGATTAGGCTATTGGCAGTTATGAGGAGGGGTCTCGCCTTTGTCTTGTTTATGACGGCCATCACTTGTTAGGCATTGGCACGACTGTCCCCAATTATTTGTTAGTCCAAACTGGGATTTTATTCCTGCTCCTGTTATGGGTTACTTTCATTATTGGAGGAGTGGGGAATGGTGCTGAAGATGATTGAATATTGGCCTGATAAAAACAGCACACCGTCTCTGCGAGCAAGCCAGACAGCAACAGATCTGCTATCGTGTACAGAATGTCTTCTTGTTGCAGATGCAGAAAATATTTTTGGAAAACCTGTTACATATAAATGCAACTGCTCTATAGAAGAATAATCTCCCTTTACATTGCATCGGGAGGATCCCAAGAGGAATAGGTTCTATAATTGACCTGAAAGTGCACCTATTTTCAGAAGTTAAATCTTGTGACCTTAAACGCCAACTCACATCCAACTGTAAATAAACACATTTTATATAACAGGCGACCTGGACTTGAAAATATGTGTGTTCTGTAAACACATTTACCATATCTCAATAACAGTTTAGATTGTTGCCTTTTTAAACAGGATTTACTTGCAGAAAAGAAAGCTAAGTGATAATATTATGGTCTCCTAGTGCCTCTAAGGTCCAATAATGTGTTCTGAAATCAAGACTCAAGCCTGAACTTTTATGGGGACCAAACAGTCTTTTGCCTTAGCCAAAATGGCTTCTGAGCCCCAATTCAGAAAGACCCTTTCCCAAGCTTGGCATTCACCTTTTTTTGCCAGCGACTGGTCACGTCTCGCTCTTACATGGTTCATGGGAGTAGCTGCTGTCAGTGAAATCTATCACTTGGGGGTGTGGGGAGCAGCCCTGCTGGTGTACAGGGACCTGCTGGAAACGGACTTCAGATGCAACCTCTGCATTTCTGCAGGGAGAAACCATTATCACTTGGACAAGTGCTACAGACGAGGACTCCCACCGAGGGGCTTGGAAGTGAGTTGCCTCCAACTGCTGACTGAGGGGTGAGATGCCCCGGCTGGCAAGGGAAAGAAGTTAGTGAGACGTAGCCCTTCACATAATGAGAGAATGGTGTAATGCAGGCCATTCCTTTCGACAATGGCCAAACTGGCTTTACCATACAACCCAACCATTATACTCCCTCTTGTATCCTTGTCCCCTTCTACTCACTGAACTAACAGTGTTAATTCCACCAGTTGCTGGGAGACATTTCTCAATTTGTGACCATTTTGGAGTAGACACCCCAAATCCATTACGTTTCTGGGTGAGGATGGATAAACTGGCTTCTCTTCTTATTCACCCACCCCTTGGGTTGGTTACAACAAGGTTAATTATAAAATGGTTCCTTTCCCTTGTGGATGCCTTTCTCCATACCAAACAATCTTATGTTTTAAAAAGAGCTGATAAAGTGTGGTGCTGGAAAAGGCACAGCAGGTCAGGTAGCAGCTGTGGAGCAGGAGAGTCAATGTTTCGGGGAAAACCCTTCTTCACGACTGGGGAGAGGGAAGGGGGCTGAGAGATAAATGGGGGGAGTGGGGCTAAGGGAAAGATAGATGGGATGGCAATAGGTGGACAGAGGTAAGAGGTGATGGTGATCGGTTGGTGGAATGTGTGGAGTAGGTAGGTTGGAGGGAAGATGGAGAGGCAGGTCAGGTCAAGAGGACGCATCTGAGTCAGAAAGTCGGGTCTGGGATGGGGTGGGGGGAAGGGGAGATTTGGAAACTGGAGAAGTTGATGTTGAGGCTATGTAGTTTTAGGCTCCCGAGGCAGAAGATGAGGTGTTCCTCCTTTGGTTTGCAGGTGGCCTTGAGCAGGAGGAGGCCCAGAATGATCATGTCCTCAGGGGAGTGGGAGGGGAAGTTGAAGTGAATGGCCACAGGAAGGTGGGGCTGGTTGGTGCATAGACACAAGAGATGTTCCCTGAATCATTCCATGTGTTTCTGCTCGGTCTCGCCAATGGGGAGGAGATGAATCAAGAGCAATAAATGAGATTGGAGGATATACAAATAAATCCCTATCAGATTCCTTGGGGCCTTGGATGGAGGTGAGGGGGCAGGTGTGGGTGCAGGTTTTCCACCTGTTAAGGTGGCAAGAGAAGGTGCCAGGAATGGAGGGGTTTGGTGGGGAGCGTGGACCTGACGAGGGAGTCACAGAGGGAATAGTTCCTATGGAATGCAAATAGGGGTGGCGAGGAAAATATATTTTTGGTGGTGAGGTCTGAATGTAGGAGGATGATTTGGAGATTGGTTGGGTGAAATGTAAGGCCTGTGGGGTTCTATCCTTGTTGGGGTTGGGGGAGGTGGGGTTTGTGAGTGGAGGTGCAGGAAGTGGAGGAGACGCAATTGAGGGCATTGTTGATCACAGCAGAGGGGAAATTGTGATCCTTGAAGTAGGAGGACATCTGGGCTGTCCTGGAATGGAATCACTCCTCCTCAGAGCAGATCTGGCAGAGGAATAGGGAGTAGGGGATCACATTTTTATACATTTTGAAAAGAGGTGTAGTCCATGTAGCTGTGGGAGTCAGTGGGTTTGAAGTAGATGTTGGTGTTGAGTCGGCCACTGGAGAGGTCCAGGAAGGGAAGGGAGGTGTTGGAGATGGTCCAGGTGAACTTGAGATCAGGGTGGAAGGAGTTGGTGTGGTGGATGAACTGTTTGAACTCCTCACGGGAGCATGAGGCAGTGCTGATACAGTCATCGATGTAGCGGAGGAAAAGGTGGAGGATGATGCCAGTGTAGCTGTGGAAGAGGGACTGTTCCATATATCCTACAAAGAGGCAGGCATAGCTGGGACCCATACAGGTGACCATAGCCACCCCTCTGGCTTGTCAGAAACGGGAGGATTGAAAGGAGAAGTTGTTAATGGTAAGGACCAGATCTGTTGGAGGAGAACTTCTTCAAGGTAGGTATCCTTGGAAGAGGCTTCGCAGTAAGGTTATAATCAACTGGGAGAAAGTGAGGACTGCAGATGCTGGAGATCAGAGTCGAAGAGCGAGGTGTTGGAAAAGTGCAGCAGGTCAGGCAGCATCAGAGCAGCAGGAGAATTGATGTTTCAAGCATAAGCTCTTCATCAGAATTCCTGCTCCTGATCAATTCTCCTGCTCCTGGGATGCTGCCTGGTCGGTTGTGCTTTGCCAGCACAACACTCTTCGACTCTGACTGCAGCATTTGCAGTTCTCACTTTCCCTCCTAAGGACCAGCTGTGCCAATCAAATGAGAGTGTCGGGTGGAGGAGGACTGGGTGGGTCAGGTGGAGAGGAAGAAGCGGAGGGCCTTTTAAAGAGCTTTTGTGGGTAGACAAAGGAGTGAGTTTGCTACTTATTAAAATACAAGAAGCAAACAATAGCAGATTAAGTCCTTTCTCATTCACTGTGTGCAAGTAATTCTGAAGTGATTATTGTCAATAATAGAACTGAGTCCTTTTTCACAACTTCTTTCAATATTTTCATGAAGAAAAACATCACATTACTGCCTCATCAAGAACGAGCGTTTCCGCCACTGAGATAATTTTGCTACTCTTCTGTTCATTTTAGCTTCCTTAGCTAAAGGTCAACATTTACTACTCTTTCCCACAAGATGAGTTATATTCCTCCCAGAAATGGAGAGCCCATCACAGACATTTATATAAGAAGCATCGCTAAAAATCAATAAGTTACATGGGAATCTCTCAATAATTAAAATTTCAAAACACAATGCTCCATTTTTAATATTTTCAATGTTTTTTTGTTTGCTCAAATAATATCCACCTTGGGATCTTTCATAAATGTACTCAACTCTCAGATTTCAAAACTGGCATCCAGCCACATTTGCGTACGCAACCAATTCAGCTGTCCAATTAGACTTTGCAAACCCTCCATTTCGGGTTTGGAAGCTGCTGCGTCTTTTCCCTGAATAGCAAAGGGGCTAATAGTTTCCAACTAAGATTGTGGTTGCAAAATGACATTTGATCCATTCTCCCTGATTTCCAAGTCGAAAGTGTGGTGCTGGAAAAGCACAGCAGATCAGGCAGCATCCGAGGAGCAGGAGAATCAATGTTTCAGGCATAAGCCCTTCATCAGGAAAGGGCTTATGAAGCGCTGATGAAGGGCTTCTGTCCGAAACGTTGACTTTCCCGCTCCTCAGATGCTGCCTGACCTGCTGTGCTTTTCCAGCACCACACACTTGACTGTGACCTCCAGCATCCGCAGTCCTCACTTTCTCCTGCCTGATTTCCAATCCAACATACCTAAATACCCCATAAGTTTAATGACCAATTTTGAATTTTGCTTTAAACCGATTTATAGCCAGGTTTTCAAATTCACTGCTCCCACTCCACACTTCACAAAGGTGCCTGAAAGCTGCTTATCATGTTGCCAGTAAAATATGGTAAGGTCTGCCTTTAGCTGAAGACAATCCAATTTTAATAAGACATTCCTGATTGTGAAAGACCAAACCCCAGAGACATCCTTTAAGTCACATGCACATGTATTAAACTTCCACAGTGTCCCCACTGTGTCTGCTGGCTGTAATGGAGAATGACAAAAACACCTCTTACTACACTGGATCCAAGTTCCTCAATGGTCACCTTCCCTGCTCACAGCAGTGGCTGTCTCCTCTCACTGCCTTTCAGCTGTTGTGTGCTGATGATGGAGTCCATATAGGTTTCTAATTAAACATTGTCCCTGAGACCTCTCCACCAGGACCAGAGGGCCTGTTCGCTGAAGAGAGTGCAGTTCTTCCTGCTCCTCCCTCAATTTTCCTTCAGTCAGACATTGTGGACTGAGAAATGTTAAAAATTAAAAAGGCATCCATCTTCAAATGGCTTGTAATTATTATCTATGTGGACAAACTGTGCTCTCTAATCTCATCAACACCTAATATTGACGTATTGATTTATTATTGTCACATGTGCTGAGATACAGTGAAAAGTGTTGTTTTGCATGCTATACAGGCAGATCATACAATAAAGGGTGTATCAGGGTCGCAGAACAGAATGCAGAATACAATGTCACAGCCACAAGAGGATGCAGAAAATAGGACTAGAAAAGTGCAGGTTAGTCTAGATTTCGTTACCATCGCTTGCATGTTGTGCTGCCAACCATTAATTATCCTACTGCCTTGCTCCTTCTGAGGAACACTGATACACCATGACAGTTGCCCCTACTCAGAGTAAATGGTCACAGATTCACAGAATTTGTATGGTGCAAAAGGAAACTGTTTGGTGCATTGAGTTAAGCTGAGTTCTCTGAATGAGTATTTATGAGATAGTGCCATTCTCCTTCTTTAGCCCCATAAGCCTGAATACTTTTTCCTGTTTATTTGATCCTCATTCTTAAAATGTAGCCCCATGTGGACTAAACACAGGCTCCAAAATCAGTTTTTTCTGTCATACAGGACATTAGATCAAGCTGGTTATCTCATTGAAATGCTTAAGGTAATCTTTTAAAGTCTTTTTTGGTGGAACACGAGGCATTGTTGACTTACCCACTAAATGGAGACCTGCTAAAATGAGCATTTTGGTTATAGCATTCCATGGGTTAAAGGTTGCAGAGAAATAATTAATTCTTACTATTGGTCATTTCCCTCCACTTTACTGCTGTCCTTCAGAGATACCTTTACCTGTCATGAGCTTCCAGAGCAGCTGACGGTTGCTAGGTCTTTTGTTACTCTTCAAAAGAACTATCCTTGAAGTTTGAGTTGTGAATGTCAGCAGCCTGTTTATTTTTAACCATGGAGAAGCTCACAACTGTCCAAAATCAAAATGGCAAAAAGGATCATGAAGCCCATTATCTCTGCAAGCAAAAACATGAACATAGACTCTGAGAATTTTCCATACTTAGACAACTTAGTTAATTTCATAATCTACTGGATAGCCACAAGTGTTGTAATTAATTCTTACTGTACAATGGAGAAATGTGTTAGAATCACACTTTAGAATTTCCTGTTGTTGACCTTTTTCCATTCCGTGGCAAACTGGTCAAATGTATCCTGCTTGTTTGCAACAAACATTGCTTTTCACACCTGTGACATGATCAGAGCAATCTTTGTAACCAATTGAAAAAAGAATTTCTTCATGGTTATTCTGGCCATTGCTCAGGTAAGGGTTGGAGAGGGGTTGTTAATGCAGGCTTTTAAAAAAAAATGGGTCTCAGCATATCTCTATTTGTTCCCTATTCTGATGACACTGTGGTACAAACAATTCAGTAGCTTTCCAACATCAGACGAATTCTAAGCTTCTGGGGAAATTAAGGTGGAAATAGCTGAGGCACTGGCCATATTCTTCCAAACTTCCTTTGATTCAGGGGTGGTGCCAGAGGACTAGGAAATTACAAATGTTAAAAATCTGCCTTGTACAAACAATTTTGAAAGGACAACATCACTATAGAAAGGACGATAGCCTTTAATGGTGGGAAAGCATTTAGAAGCAAAAACACTGCACAAAATGAAGAATCGTTTTGACAAATATGGATTAATTAAGGAAAGCCAGTCTGAATTCGTTAAGGTTAAATTACTTTTGACTAATTAGATTAGAGTTTTTAATGAGGTTGATAAGACTAATGCAGTTGATGTAATGTACATGGACTTGGAAAAGGTTTTTGATTAAGTTGCACATATTGGCTTGTCATAAAATTAGAACACATAGGATAGAAGGGACAGAGGCTTGGGATTGAAGTTGGCTGATTTACAGAAAACAGGAGAGTAGAGGTAAGTGGTTGTTTTCAGACTGGAAGAAGATAAACAGTGGAGTCACCTAGCATCAATAGCAGGATTATGCCTTTCCTTCATCTATATTAATGATCTACCACTTGGGTAGGGCACAACTTCAAAATTTGTGGGTGACACAAGACCTAGAAGTATTGTGAAATGTAAGGTGGATGGTGATCGACTTCAAAAGGACAGACTGGTGGAACAGGTGGAAACGCAGGCAGATGAAATGTATTGCAGAGAAGTGTTGAATGATAGATTTGTGAGAAGAATAATGATGCTGAAAGAGTTAATAATGATGATTGCCTTAGCATCACCCACTTTCATTTTTTCACATATACTTGTGGGTAGAACAGCTCAGGATTTCGAAGGAGTGAGATCCAACATCTGGTTGTCCCCAAAGGCTCTGTAACAATGTCTGGTATGCTGAATCGAAGGGATTGGTAGTTGCTTGCAAATCTGATGTAGAGTGGAGATGCTTCTATGATTCGATGAAGTATGTTTTTGCTGCAAGTTCACACCATTTCCAAACACTACATACGGTGTAAACTGAAGTAGAAGAGAAAGGAAATATGTCATTTAGTTGAAGGCCTATCAATAGCAGACTGTACTGACATTTTTAGAGTTACATGACTTACTGTTTATACTTAACTTGATAATTTCAAAGTTTACACACTTTCTTGATTTGTGGCATATATTTCACGTTGCTAACAGGTAGAAACATTGAATTTTCTGTGTAGTTCAGGAGGTTTGATAAGGCCAGCGTTGTTCCTTGGTAGAGTGGTGATTGGGTTGAGTTCCCAGGAAACTGCGTGTTATTCTCCCAGTCTGGACTTCCACCACTATCTGTTTCTGATGAGACTGCACAACTACAGAAAGTTCCTTTGTTTTGCAACTGTGGGTGTTGAGCTGAATTTAGTCTGCAGATAATTAAGTACAGCCAGGTTTCTCAGCATGATGCTTGAACGTTTAGCCATCTTTAACCTTGAAACATGCTAAAGCTTTCTGTAAATGTTACTTTGATGTTCAAAAGAATTTGCTGGCAGGAAAATATACAGTAGTTTGTGTTGAACTGAAAATTTGAAAATGAGCTGAAATCTAAATACATATTAAAAATATTTAATATGAAAACTGCTTGCCAAGAATTGGCAGAAATATGCTGGATGAAATTTGTTAACTATCCCCATGATTGCTCAGATGATAAGTGCACATTTTTACCTAGAAGAGGTGTGGTTAAGTGTGATGTAAAATTATACTGCAGGTCCATGATTATGATTTGTTAAGTTTCATCTGGAACACTCGTTCTAAACTAGGTCAAGTGCTTCTTCAATAAAGAGGGAAGTGGTTTTATTTTGACATGACTGTTAAGACTGTAGAACTTTAAAATTGCGAAACTAATCATTTGATTATTCCCATTCTCTCTCCCTCTCACCTAATCTCTTCATTTTCCAATATAATGTCTTCCATGATAATCCAGATTATTTTATCCAGTCTCTTATGTAAAGATATTAGGGAAGTTGGATGAAAGGCATTTTGACCTTTGCTTTGATAAATTAGAACAAAACACGTAGGATACATTCTTAAAGAACAATATTTATAACCAACTATAATTTTAAATCTCATGAAATTCTTTTTAATATTATATCCAATTTGTCCAATGCAGCCAGAAATATGTGAACATTGCAACATGCAGGGGGTTCCAGTTCCAGGGGGTTCCTACGTTTGCTAAATATTGCAAAGAATTAGTTATGTTCAATATTGCCTAGGAATGAGTGCAGGACTTTTTGTAAAGTTTTTAATAGGTCACTCAGAACAGTTCAAGCATTACGAAACAGTCAATATTAGAGTGTGTGGGAGAGAAACATACAGAAGTGGATTCCATGTTAAGCGGTTTTGCTGTTAAGCTGTGCTGCTCAGAAGGAAACCGCTGTCTTTGTGACGAGTGCTCAGGGAAGTCCTAGGGGTCGGGAGCTGCAGCCATGTGTTGGAGCTAACGCTGAGTGAAGAAACCAAAGGGGCAGTATATGATTGGTCAAGTCGGAAGTCTGTAAAACGTGGAGGTGTGTTTGTAAGTGTTGGAGCTCAGTTGCTGGAAACCAGGTAAGCATAATCCCATGAAAACAAGATGATCGACTAGAACATGAGCTGTTGTTAGGAAGTCTGAGTGTGTGTGTGGGGTGGAGTGCGGGGTGGCAGAATGGTGGACAGAATTGCTGCCCAATCTGTAGGATCTGTCTTGCTGAGAGCTCTTTGCTGTTTTTGTTCTCTGAGAGGTACTTGATCACAGTATGTTACCAACGTTTGTATCATGTTATTTCTTGATATTAGATTACAATTTGTGTGTGTGCGTATGCATGTTATAGATTTATCTTCGTGTTATGAACCCTTCTGCTTGTTCACAACAGTGGACCTTTGTGGCTTTGTTCTCATCGCAAATCCTGAAACTCATACTTTAATGTTTCTGATCTCCAAGCAGATCTTCACATAAACTTGGAAGTCTGTTTTTAGGATTATGACATGATGCAGTTAATGCGCAGGAGTGAAACACTAAGTAATGTTCATGTCAAATGCTAGAAATGGCCCAAGCTACAATATCCATCCATATTAAAACAATGTCAAAATTTCTTCTGGATACTAATTCCCAATGTGCACAAAGTTGGGTTCATTAGTTTTCATTGTTTGGCTGCTATGGGTGCAGGTCAAAACAGTGTGCATTGTGTATGTGTGCAGTCTGCCACAAACCACATTGGATGCCATTTTGATGACAGTGTTAGCACTGTGCAGCTAAGCTCTATCACATGTTTGCAGAGAATGCAAATCATGATGTTAGTAAGAGTGCAATGCTGATTAAATGCCAATTCAGTGTTCCTGTTAAAATCATCTTTTAACCCATGTTCAACAATGAGGACAATTTCTATTTGTGCTACTTAAAGGTATAATTAACATTTATAGGACAGTTGTTGTTGACTTTCTTTAGACTGTTGTTACAATTCTCTAAGCGTTTCCTGCTTTCTACATTTCTTTCAAGCTGCAAAAGTCTACAGGATTTAATGTAGTAGGGTCAGAGTTTCTGCTTACTTCTGCAAAAACCAATTGCTGCTGGACGGGATGAATTGTTTGACATTCCCCTTGCAATACTAGAGCATTGAGCCAAGGAGCAGAGGAGCAGCTGCTGGTTGGGTGAGGAGGGGGAGGAGGTGTAGAGTTCTCAGCAGGAGGCCATATCTAACCTCCGATCTTTAGCAAGCATTCTCTATACCTGAACCTCAGTGATGAACACTGTGCGATCTGCTGTAGCCACCACTGCGATCTCTGAGCAGGATAAGGCCACATTAACTATGGTGGTGACTGTGGCCATGAATATTTACTTATATATCTGTCGTCTTCCAGGCTGAAACTGCAGTTAGTTGCTGTTTGCTGTCCACTGTTGTCAAAGGGAGGTCCCTGAGGGCATGCTGTATATTTTACTCTCATCTTGCCAGAAACCAGCAGATGGAATGAGCATGTGGCTTTGCTAAGACTGCTGGTTTCCCATGGTGCAGGGTGCCATTGACACAAGTCCCCAGTCAGAACAGGAGCTATGTGAGTCAGTGGGGATCTTTGACTTCCTCATGGATGTCCTGAGAACATCCTTAAAATCTTTCTGCTGTCCTCCTAGAAGTCTACTGTCACAACTGGATTACAATGTAGAGCAGTTACTCCAGGAATCTGCTGTCAGGTATCTGGACAACATGTTCCTGCCCAGTGGAACTGTCTCTGAGAGATTATCTCCTCTGCTGGGCAAGTTGTCCAGGAGTAAATCATTGTTGTTGGATTGCCTTTTGTACCACCAGATTTGGATGATCATGCAAAGGCAAGGATCTTGCTGGTGGGATTCTCCAGTGTATTGAGGTATCTGCCATAGTTCAGTCAGGTTGCCCAATCTTATGGGAGCACAGGTATCAGTGCTGCCTGTTTAACCATGACCTTCGTCTCAGGTTTGAGAGCATGGTACGCAAATACACTTCTTCAGTTGGCCAGACACGAAGCTGACTAATTGAAGGTGATGATGAAACTTCCCATCTCTGCCTTAATCAAGAGGAGGCTCCCAAGATATGGGAAATGGTCCAATGATGCATTACACTTTTGATTAATTAGGTCTTTGGTCATTTTTGTCAAACGAATTGCAGTGTTTCCTAGGAGAGAGTCTAAGCACCTCTTTCCAGGTACTTGATTGATGGACTATAGGTTTGACCAGTCACTATGATTTTACTGTAGGTCCTGATGATTGAAAGTTGAGGGGCAGTGCATTATATAGGATAATGTTCAGGAATTTGTAGTGGTTGCTGCACCGTTCAAGCCAACACAAGAAAACACTACTAAATGACATGGACCATCTGTTGATCACATGGTTGATAACTCAGGTCCACAACGCACACACACGTGTGCAAAATGCATACAATGAAAGCCGTAGTGCTGGATAAAATGTGATTGACAAGACCGTTGGTGTGTTGAAATGACACCTGTGCTGCTGGGACTACTCTGGTCAATTCTTAAAGTATTTGGCAGGAATTGTTGCATAATGCACAACCTGACCACTGTGAGTGACTGACTTTGTCACAACCTGTACAACAAGCAACTGAGAAGGAGAAGGAAGGAGATCAGGAGCCCATTAATTTCAGTATGTGACACTAGCACCATGTTAAATGAAACAATTCAGAATGGATTTAGCAGCACAAAACCGGACACTAGACCAGATGATGTGCTATGGGCCATCAACAAGAATCAAATTAATTTCAGCCACAAACTGCAGCCACAATCCCTTTTTCTGCCATTATCATCCAATCAGGGGACCAGCCCTGGTTCACTAAAGAGTGTAGGAGAGCGTACCAGGAACATTGTCCCAGGCATAGCTAAAATGAAGATGCTAACCTGATGAAGCTACAATCCAAGACCTGTTGAATGCTCCACAGTGGAAGTAATATGTTACAGAAAAACTAAGGGATCAAAGATCTCCCCTTCTGCCATATCCAGCCGTGTATAGTTGTGGACGATTAAACAGCTAATCAGATGAGAAGGTGCCACAAACTTTGTCATCCTCAACAATGCTACAGCCTATCACATGAGTGCAAATGACCAATCTGAAGCATTTCCAGACGCCTTACCCCAGGAGTGCCAAGTGGCTGATTCATCTTTGCTAACAGCTGTGGCCCTCAGAAATTGTTACCAATTCAATTCATTTTGTGTCATAATAAGTTTAGCAAACTGAGTAAGCACAGTCTAGGCCCCTGTCAACATTCAGCTGTACCGCTGAAGACTCATGCACTCTACAATAAGTCACACCTCCAGTCAGGGTGTTCCAGGACAGTTCTTTCACTATCCTGTAACCAGCAAAGTAGAAAATTGTTCTCATATGTCCTGTCCATAACGTGCCAAACAAGTTCAGTCTAGTCAATTACTGCTCCATCTGTCTTGCAAATGACCAGCAACATGATAGACAGCACCGTAGGTAGTGATATCAAGGAGCTTTCACTCAGAAATAACCAGGTTCCCAGTTTGTCTTTCTCCAAAACACTCAGCTCCAGTTCTCATTACTACCTTGATTCAAATATTGTAAAGTTCAAGCTTGGGTTGATATGTAGCAACTAAACTTCATGCCACATGTATGCCAAGAAGTGGTAATGCGCAACAAGATGAAATCTAACCATTTCTCTTTGACATCCAATGGCATTACCATTGTTAAATCCCTGAGCATCAATATCCTGGAATTAATACACTGACCAGAAACTTAATGAGACCAGCTATTTAAATAATTGAGCTACAAGAACAGGACAGAAGCTGGATACTCACAAACAAGAGACTCACATTCTGATGCACCAATGTCAAGGCACAAGTCAGGAATATGATGGAATACTTTCATTCCCCTTGGATCTGTGCAGCTCCAATAACACTCAAGAAACTGAACAGTATCCAGGTCAAAATGGCCTGCTTTCTCAGCACCCAACTTTTGTCATCAATTTCAGCTGAACTGCTAACCAGGCATCAGCATTGACTTATCAGTATTGGCCAGTTAATCTCCATGGGGTCAGGACATGCATGTGCATCTGTACCCCTCGTGTTAGTTCCTGCTGAATCCAGTTGTGCTGTACCTCCTTCTGAAAGAAAAAGCAAAGTATTTAACAGCAATTTGGACACATTGGGGGACAATGAATGGGAAGAGTTCAGGAGGGACAGTTGAAGGCAGGAAGTCTGGTGGTGAGGCCTCCAACCACAGATAACCTTCATGGAAAGATTAATTATAAAATGTGTAGTATAGTCAGAATAGACTGTAGATTTACAGAATGTGCTTCTTTAGGCCTTTATAAACCTAACAAACACAGCAGTAATTCTGCAAACTCTAACAAGTTGACATTTTGGGTGAACTGAAGAAGCTGCATGTTGAAACTACTACAATCCCTATTCCACACAGCAAGGTGTCAAGGCATGGAGTGCAATGCCTAGAAATGTGGTGAAGACAGGTTCAATTGAGACATTCAAGAGGGTATTAGAGTTTTGTTTTTGGAAAGCAGTTGTGTGCAGGATTTTTGGGTAAAGCCAGGAGATTGGCACTAGATACTGGAGCTGGACGAGATAACAGAGTCAGTGCAGGAGCAATGGGCTGAATGGTCTCCTTCTAAAAGCTAATCATTTTGTGAATGCAGTGTGAACATCATTAGAACTGTATTGTAACCATTAGAGATGTTAGCATGTGTTATCCGAAAGGTGCAACAGGGATATGCCTAATAATTCATAGCAGTAAGGAAGCTTGTAAAACTGCTTATTTTACACAATTTAGAAAGCTCTTCTCAGTTAGGTTATAACAGAGAAGCGTAGTATTAAAAGTAAGTTGTCTTTGATTTAGGATTGAATTCGTTCAGAGTGCACAACATTAAGATTGAGTAACTTCCAAAGTAAAAAAAAATTGCATTTTATGTAAGCAGTAATTTTTGAAAAGAAGGATTGGGGGAAAAGCGATTGCAATGAGCAGGCTTGTGATTTTTAATGTAGATGCTGTTTTGCATGTTTAGCAGTGACAAAGGACCTACCTAAGAGCCTTTCAAAATTGGCACTGCCACTTTAATGATGTGATTCCTCAAGTCTTCATTCAAGTTGGGTGTTTGCTGCAAAATCAACTTTCGATGTTTTTATACACTGTCATGCTCATAATCACAAGAAATGTACAAGGCTTGTGAAATGGAAGCTGTCTTATTTAGTTGACAATAGACAGAAGTAATTGGCCTTTGAAATTTGGTAAAGTTTTATTTTACAGAACATACCAGGCAGCTTGGTTTAATGGTATTTTATTTTATTGTAATGCATTTTCAAGCAGAATATTCATTGATAAACACTGGGTAGTGAGGAAAGTAAGTGAGGTAGGTGTGCAAATAACTCTGGAGATTGGTTTGAGTCCATGGTTATGAATGGCAGGATGATCTGCTGAAATTGCCTGCTGACTCACTGTCTGGTACATTTTGGCTGGTCAGTATTGCTTCATGAATTGTTGTTTTAGAGTGACTGAAGTATGTGTCTTGATGCAAGACTTAAGCAGGAAATTCTGCAGTTAACCAAGAACAAGGTACAGATTTTAGAATCTGATTCAACCATTTAATGAGTCATGGATTTATTATATCTCCTCTTCTGTGAAGCTGGAGGATCACCTTGTAACTGGTATTGGAGATTTTTTTTTCAATTACCTTGAGGACTAGGGAGAAAATTGTATAGCTTTTATATTTGTGGATCCTTTGAATATAGAGATGCAGTAAGAGAAGGAGAACTCATTACATAAGTCTTTTGAAGGACGATTTTCTTTCATTTTGTATTTTATCCAGTTCGTAACAATCTTTGTGTTGGGAAATAGGTGTGCAAAATAAACTAAATCGAGAATCATTATTAAAAGTTTATTATCCAAAATAATTGTAAGTGCTATTGCCAATGTGTATTCCTTCCAGAACAAAAATGCTGGTAAAATAGGTCAGGCAGCTCCTGTGGAGAGAAGCAGGAATAAAGTTAACATTTCTGAAGTTGATAGCAACAGTTTTTTTTGTACAGTTAGATCTGAACTGTTAGATCTAACAGAGTTAAATCTATCTTTTTCCACAGTCATGTCTTGACCTGTGTTATTTTGTTTTTATTTCAGATTTCCAACATCTGCAGCATTTTATTTTTAATACCTTTTGTAAAGAGTAGCAAACAACAATTTCAGCCAAATAGCAATAAACTCCACCACAGTTGTGAGATGAATGGAGAACTGTCTACTTTGATTCTAGTGTGCACGTTTCTCATGCTGGAGGGAAGGACATATTTCTGGTCCTCAGCATGTCTGATTTTAAACAGAAAGCAACATGAGACTAAGGTAGAATCTTGCCCACCCCCTAAACAACATGGGCGTTGGTGAAGAAATTGTGAAAATTAGGTCAGATCCACTGTAATGAGACTCTCGACGTTGAAAGCATTAAGTCCCATTCTTCAACCAAGTGTTGAATGGCAAGAGAAGAATCTCACCAGTGAGAGGCTTGTTTACATTGATTGGCATGGACTAATTATCTGCACATCTTACCATATTAAGGTGCTTTAAACCATTCTCCCACCGCACTGGATAGAAACTGGATGGGGGTGTTTCCCAACGTGAAAGTCAGAGTGGGGGCCTGGTGTCTCTAGTTTCCCCCCCCCCTTGCTTATCCTCCATCTGGGCCAGCCATCTCCAACACATGGCATATACCAGCCTTACCACTCCCACATGGCACGTCTCTGACCCACTGACAGCACCCTCCTCCACTCCAACGCTATACTTTAGAGTGCACTGGCACCTTTCATTGAAATGCTGCTGCCAGGACACTTTGTACATAGGGAAAGGCACTCATCTCTAGGATTCGGCCTTGATGAATTTCATGGCTTCTTGTTGCTGTATTAGCACACACACATAAAATCTCTACCTTGTCATGCTCTTGCCCTTTTAGTGCTATACCCCATCAGTCAGAATTTAAAGGCTCCTCGTACTTTAGTCTTACAATGTTTCTTTTAGCACAGACACGCAGCTTTTATCTACCCACCTCCATAACCAGCACTCCTCAAACATTCCAGAAGATTCCCCCGGCCTCTGGAACTGCTCGGATGCCTTTAGCAATGCGAGTAGTGCAGCTACAATCCCCATGGTGATCGATGACGTCACTTCCACCCCCACCATGGCCGCTTCCACAGCCACTTCCACTCCTCACAATTCATCATGCACCACATGTGACATCACTTCCGCCCCTCACATCATCGCAGATGTTATATGCTCAGTGACTTCCTCCCCCCCACTGCTGTGTTCGCCACCACTTCCGCCTCCACCAACACCACTCACCTGCATTCTGCTGACACGTCCCCCCACAGATCCCACTGTCACCACCCCTGCCCTCCAGAGCCCTGAGGGGAACACCACCCAAGCTCATGACCCAACCCCCATTCCCCCAACACCACTCCCACTCCAGTTACAGGCTCCGCCCCCACTCCCAGCTCCACACCCACACCAGGTCCCAGCTCCCAGCCCTGCCGGGTTTTCACCATCTCTCCGGACCTCCCCCTCACTGAGGACGAATGATCAGTCCTCAGCAAAGGACTCACCTTCATCCCCCTCCATCCACGCATCAATGGATTTAATACACGGCGTGACGTCAAACACTTCTTCCGCCGCCTCCGCGCTTACTTTCACAATCAGGACTCCCGCCCACCTTCCGAGGACCCCTTTGCCCACCTCCAACACACTTCATCCACTTGGACATCCCGCGCTGGCCTAATACCTGCCCTCGACCTCTTCATTTCCAACTGCTGCCGGGACATTAACCGCCTCAACCTGTCTACCCCCCTCCCCCACTTCAACCTCTCCCCCTCACAACGGGCAGCCCTCCAATCCCTCTGCTCCAATCCCGACCTCACCATCAAGCCAGTGGATAAAGGGGGTGCAGTGGTAGTCTGGCGCACTGACCTCTATACCGTTGAAGCCAGAAGCCAACTCGAAGACACCTCCTCCTACCGCCCCCTCGACCATGACCCCACCCCTCATCACCAAACCATCATCTCCCAGACCATACAGAAACTCATCACCTCAGGAGATCTCCCACCCACAGCTTCCAACCTCATAGTCCAGGAACTCCGCACCGCCCGATTCTACCTCCTTCCCAAGATCCACAAGCCTGACCACAATGGCCGACCCATTGTCTCAGCATGCTCCTGCCCCACCGAACTCATCTCCACCTACTTCGACACTGTCCTATCCCCCCCTAATCCAGGAACTCCCCACATACGTTCGAGATACCATCCATGCCCTCCACCTCCTCCAAGACTTCCGTTTCCCCGACCCCCAGTGCCTCATCTTCACCATGGATATCCAATCCCTCTACACCTCCATCCGCCATGACCAGGGCCTCCAAGCCCTCCGTTTCTTCCTCTCCCGATATCCCCAACAGTACCCTTCCACCGACACTCTCATTCGTTTGGCTGAACTGGTCCTCACCCTCCACAATTTCTCCTTCGAATCCTCCCACTTCCTCCAGACCAAAGGAGTAGCCATGGGCACCTGTATGGACCCCAGCTATGCCTGTCTCTTTGTTGGCTACACAGAACAGTCCATCTTCCTCAGTTACACTGGCACCACTCCCCACATCTTCCTCCGCTACATTGATGACTGCATTGGCGCCACCTCGTGCTCCCGTGAGGAGATTGAGCAATTCATTAACTTCACCAACACATTCCACCCTGACCTTAAATTTACCTGGACCATCTCTGACACCTCCCTCCCCTTCCTGGACCTCTCCATCTCCATAAATGATGACCGACTTGACAGTGACATTTTTTACAAACCCACCGACTCCCACAGCTACCTGGATTACACCTCTTCCCACCCTACCTCTTGCAAAAATTCCATCCCATATTCCCAATTCCTCCATCTCCACTGTATCTGCTCCAGTTTGGAACTGGATGACCAGTTCCAAAACAGAACACACCAGATGGCCTCCTTCTTTAGAGACCGCAATTTCCCTTCCCACATGGTTAAAGATGCCCTCCAACGCATCTTGTCCACATCCCGCACCTCCGTCCTCAGACCCAACCCCTCCAACCGCAACAAGGACAGAACGCCCCTGGTGCACACCTTCCACCCTACCAACCTTCGCATAAACCAAACCATCCGCCGACATTTCCGCCACCTCCAAACAGACACCACCACCAGGGATATATTTCCCTCCCCACACCTTTCCGCCTTCCGCAAAGACCGTTCACTTCGTGACAACCTGGTCAGGTCCACGACCCCCTACAACCCACCCTCCCATCCTGGCACCTTCCCCTGCCACCGCAGGAACTGTAAAACCTGTGCCCACACCTCCTCCCTCACCTCCATCCAAGGCCCCAAAGGAGCTTTCCACATCCATCAAAGTTTTACCTGCACATCCACCAATATCATTTATTGTATCCGTTGCTCACGATGCGGTCTC
>NC_057728.1:18079882-18129467 GCF_004010195.1 Chiloscyllium plagiosum
TTGTACTCTATGCTACTTTCTCCCCACCCCCACCCCCACCCTCCTCTCACTTATCTCTCCACTCTGCAGGCAGACCTGCCTCTATTCCTGATGAAGGGTTTTTGCCTGAAACGTCGATTTCCCAGCTCCTCGGATGCTGCCTGAACTGCTGTGCTTTTCCAGCACCACTCTAATCCAGCTTCTCAAGGTTGTCAGTGGTGATCCATCAGGGGTGGGGTGAGAAATGTTACTTTCCTCTTCGCAGAGGTCAGGTCCTGGCTCCAGTCATGTCGAATACATTATTTACATCAGGAATCAATCCTACTCCTGGCTGTGGCACTCAAGTCTGGAGTGATTTACCTTAGATGCCAAAGTGCCAGTCACCTCCCAACTTCCCATTGCCTCTATGTAGTGCCAGGAGCCGCTCACTTCACACCTGGGACCTATTGAAGTGTTAAGGATTTGTACCCCGTTGTCATCTTTGTCCCCTATTCTGCTCGTTGCAGTTAGAATGGCATTTGCTCACAGAGCTGATGATAAACAGTGACCATATATTGATAGCTGTGAGGACATACACGTGTCACAAATGTGTCCAAGGAAAGTGGTCTTCCTTTCCCTCTTGCTAGATGTCAGCCTACTCTGTGTTGCAGACCATCAGACAAGCTCGGGAGTGTTTGTATCTAGAGGGTTCAGACATACTGAGTGTGTCCTGCCCAGAGATATGTGCATCCTTCTGGCCTTGAACTTGCACAGAGCTAGAGGTGCGGGGTGGGGGGGGGGGGGGGTGGTGGGCAGGCAGGGTAGAGATGGAAGGTTTGGCCATGCTGGAGTGTCCTGAAGGGAGATTTCTGGAGGAGAGTGCCTGTATGTGACCTTCCAGCATTGCTGCACGTTCCTCTGTACTGTGAAGGCAGCACTGAGCCAGGTAGGTCGTGCCTGGTGGGGTGGTCTCCTCTGTCTCCTGAGGGAAGAGAAGGGTCCTCCTCTGCACAGCCTCATCCACAAGGACCTCCTGGTCCCGTTCAGCAAAGTGAATGCTAATTTTCCTCCCTCTACCCAGCCCAGGTCAATTCACATAAACTGCACAGTTCCATACTGACAGCACTTGACCTGTATTTTAAAGATGGCACCAATGCTGAGAATCTCAGGACATCCTGGCAATAGTGAGGACTTCACTCTGCTGAGAGGGCAGAAACAGTGAGTGGGGAGCCATTGGGCTGCAGTGTATAGCCAATGCGGGGAGTTTCAGAATACAGTGTGAGCAATCTCAGTATGCCCTGTGGAGAGAAACCCTCTGTAAAACGCACCAGAATTGTCATTTTAATTTCTGCTAAAATTCAGTCCAATCATTTTCGAGTCAAGTGCAGGGCTGAATTATTAAGCTCTAAAAAAATTATTTGGGCATCTATAAGTTTGAAAATTCCTGCTTTTTTTCTCTGAAGCTTCTTGTAGTGATCGGTGCTGGGTCCATTACTTTTTGTCATATAGATGATTTGGATGTGAACATAGGAGGTATAGTTAGTTAGTTTGCAGATGACACCAAAATTGGAGGTGTAGTGGAAGCGAAGAAGGTTACCTCAGTTTATAATGGTTTACAATGGGCTGAGGAGTGGCAAATGGAATGTAATTCAGATAAATGTGAGGTGCTGCATTTTGGGAAAGCAAATCTTAGCAGGATTTGTACACTTAATGGTAATGTTAAGGTCCTAGGGAGTGTTGCTGAACAAAGGGACCTTGGAGTGCAGGTTCATAACTTCTTGAACGTAGAGTCGTAGGTAAATAGGATAGTGAAGAAGGCATTTGGTATGCTTTCCTTTATTGGTCAGAGTATTGAGTACAGGGTTTGGGAGGTCATGTTGCGGCTATAGAGGACATTGGTTAGGCCACTTTTGGAATATTGCATGCAGTTCTGGTCTCCTTCCTATCGGAAGGATGTTGTGAAACTTGAAAGGGTTCAGAAAAGATTTACAAGGATGTTGCCAGGGTTAGAGGATTTGAGCTACAGGGAGAGGCTGAATATTCTAGGGGTGTTCTCCCTGGAGCTCCGGAGGCGGAGGAGGTGACCTTATAGAGGTTTACAAAATTATGAGGGGCATGGATAGGATAAATAGACAAAGTCTTTTCCCTGGGGGTCGGGGAGTCCAGAACTAGAGGACATAGGTTTAGGGTGAAAGGGGAAAGATATAAAAGAGACCTAAGGGGCCCCTTTTTCACACAGAGGATGGCACGTGTGTGGAATGAGCTGCCAGAGGATGTGGTGGAGGCTGGTACAATTGCAACATTTAAAAGGCATCTGGATGTGTATATGAAAAGGAAGGGTTTGGAGGGATATGGGCCGGGTGCTGGTAGGTGGGACTAGATTGGGTTGGGATATCTGGTTGGCATGGATAAGTTGGACCGAAGGATTTGTTTCCATGCTATACAACTCTATGACTCTGTGACTATGTGAATCTGATTTTACTGGAATCACACACCCTCAGTCATGAGGCTGGATTGTTGTTTTGTATCAGACCTTAATGGCTGATAACAACAAGTAGTGTGAAATACTTATTGGACTTTGATAGAATGGAAACCCTTCCAAATTGTAAACCTGGAAAGTTTGTTTTATATTAAAAAAAAGTACAGTGATGAGGATTGGTAGAAACCATACTGCTATTGTTATGAACTTAGTGGAGCCTGAATCTGACAACCCAGGTATTCACTGCAAAAATTAAGCTACAAGCTTCACAGTTTAAATCAGAAGTATATAATGCGCAAAAATCAAACTAATAATCACACAATTTTAAATAATCAGTTAGAGAGTCATTGAGATGTACAGCATGGAAACGGACCCTTTCAGTCCAACTCTTTATGTCAAAGATTAACAAATAAAGAACACAGATACTTCTACTGTAAAACAAACTTCTTCGTACAACTTCCCATCTGCATCCATGTTAAGTTAGAACCCCAATAATCTTAAATCAAATGCGATTCTGAAATTGAAAGATTAACTAACTACTTAATCTTAGTAGAGTTTCAAGATTCATAGAAGGGCTGAGATATCTTCAGGTCTTATGCTTACTTCCAGCAAGATGGTCCCTTCACATCGTCTCCAACCATCCCACAGCTATAGACGCCCAGTTTAATTCAGGCATTGGAAAGGTCTAACGTGCAGCTACCTCAGATCAGAAATTCCCTGGTTCTAATGTTCTTTAATTTTGAGTCCTGTATCCAGAACTCTCTTTCTCTGTTCTGTAAGAAATCCAAATCACTGTTAGGAGTCTTTCAGTTAATAATTGGTTTAATTCTTTAAGCCAACACCCATAATTTCAAATTAATTCAGCTGGAAAGAAATGCTCTCTGATCTGTAGCCAGGTTGTTCTATTCTAAACTCAAATTGTTCAAACATACAGCCACCTCCAAGCAGTTACTTCCCCCTCTAAATTAGTGAACTTCATACTGACCTTTATGTTTCTATTGTTTATCTTCCAGGCAACTTGGTCACATGATGAGTTACTGGAAGACACATGCTTTACAAAGAATTGAGAAACCCAGCTCCTGAAGGGAGCACAATCCCACCATGTAACATCACTTTTTTTTGGCTCAAAACACTACCATAGTGAAAATGGGCTGCAGGTCTACAGTGCATGGTTGATATTTCGCCATAGTTTTCCAGGAGGAAGTACAACTTCTGAGCAGCATTAGTTTTTTTTGTACTACACAGCTGATTCAGTATATGCTCAAACGTTTGAAAGTTTTTTTGCAGGGCTACAAATGAGCAAGATTTTAAAGAGCCTGACTTATACATGGCATGTTTAGTTCACTTTGTGGTTGCAGAGCTTAGAGGGATCATTGCTTCTAAGACCATTGATGGCTAGCAAAGTCTATTTAAGACGTTCTGGGTCAGTGATACTTGTCAATTGACACAAGCAGATGTGGAAGGAATAACTTCTAACAAGCCTCTGATCTACCTTTTTCTTCTATTCCTAAAGTTGTTCTCATCTTCCTCTTTTCCTCCTTCATGTGATGAAAGAAATTCCCTTTGGCTTAGTGGTGTCACCAGTGCCAACTGTATTTTGATCAGAATGACCTCATTAGCAAATGTTCTCATTGAAGTTCCAAAGTACTAAAGAAATCAATATGCAGCACTTACAGTCCTGACAGTGGATGCACTTAATGACCTCCTTAATATGACAAATAAAACTGAAAGAATTGTAGATGCTGGAAATCAGAAACAAAAACAGAAATTGCTGGAAAAGCTTGGCAGATCCAAGGACAGGTCAATTTCTGCTTTTGCTGTTTCAATTTCTGTTTTTGTTCCTCAATATGGTGCGTTTCTCAAGGAATGTCAGACCATTTATGTACTGATGGTCATTACTTGGGTGAGAACTAGCTCCTCACCGTTGACCCCAATTAGATGGGCAGATCAAGTAACTTGTTCCCTTAATGTGAACTGTTGTTTTCCTCTTGGACAATAATTTGAATGCAGTCTTTTTGTAGTGCATTTAAGGTAGCAGCTATTAAGAATTTGGACAAACATCCAAAGTAAGTTATGGCTCCCTTACAATAATGGACAAAACCTGACATGGTATTTTGAAATGTTTAAATATAATGTGTCTTAGTATTTTCATTACCCTTAAATGAATAACTCATGAAGTTGTTTGGCAGATTGGACAGATTTATCAACATCTCGATACGGGATTTCAAGTTTCATTTCATTAATAGAAACGGAAGAAAGTTTTATGTCCTTTTACTCGTTGTCTTGATAACATGGGATGTTTTGAAGTGATGTCAATGATTTATTTTCATTTCAAAACGTGTTTGTTGTGTGAAGTACGAGTCTCAGGTTTTTCTGTACTTGAGGCAACAAGAATACACACCATGACCAGAGAAATAACACTTGCACAAAGCTGTGATGATGATTTGGAACGTCACGGTCTTGAAACAACACCACGTACAGCTGAATTGTCAAAGGTTGTAAATATTAAATATAAAGTCTGATTTTTCAAGTTAATGCGTCATCCCATGAAGCAGAAAAGGGCCCAATAACCTTCCTCCTATCATCTGAACCGCTGTGAGAGTATAGGGGCTTGATTTGTCTGCCAGTTACAAGCTAAATAGATACACAGAAAATCTAAAAGACAAACAAAATGGAAAACAGACCCAAAAAGTATCCTTTCCTCTCAAAAAAGTTACAGATAGTGACATGATAAAGTGTGCCCACCATAGTATGAAACCATTGCTCTGGTTAAAGTTGGCAACAGAGACAATGATTAGAAAGGAAATCGCACTTCCATCTTCCAACAAACGTCCTGAAATTGGATAGTGACATGACAAACAACTTTATGTTTATCAGGCACTGCATATCTACCCGAAATATCAGATTACCTCAGGTCAGCACTGTGAATGAATAAACAACAAGAACAAAGACTGCCTGCCTGTGTAAATATACTGATTGTTATTTGCATGACTGTTACATTTTCTTGTGATGTCATGGGTGTGATTTTCCACTATTTGTTCCCCTGTCTCATCTGAGAAACTGGTGAGAGGGAGCTGATGGTCTTGGGGTTTGAGGGGGTGGTGCTGGGGCTTGGCGGGGAGGGTGGGAGAGGGAGGGAGGAGGTTGCAGGCCAGATGATGGGCTGAACTGGCGTGCACCTCAGAAACCTCACGAGTAACCAAGGTGTTCATGAGGTAAATTTAAGCTGAAACTGTAAACATGCATGCCGCCTTCCTGAAACAAAGATGACCAATAATCCAAATATAAAAATGTAGGCCCTATGCGATGTTTAGGTCCAAACAGGCATTTCCAACATTTTGCTCATTTATATCGACTCAGTCAATGATCCCTAAATTAAGACCATTTAAAACCGGATCTGGAAAATTTTTCAATCTTCCAACCAACCTGCACAATGGGCCCTGGCCTGATGTACCATCTGCCTCAGCATGGAATCTGAATATCTCTTCTTCCCAGTTTTAGCCTGACATCTGCCCCTTGAACATGACTGGCAAGTTGCTCATCGGATCTGGGTGCTCCCATGGTCCAGGTATCATGCCATCACCAATGCATCCTAGCTGGAAACTGACTGTTTCTTAGAAGTAGCACAGAGCAGGCCTTGTATCATCCAGTGCTCGGTTGGATCTCATGTTGCCTTATTGGCTGAAGTTTGCCAATTACTACCACCGAATGTGACCTTAAAATGTTACCCAGTGAGCCACTTATTCTAAGTGTTCTTGAGATGCCTGACAGAAAACATTTGTTTGGAGAAATTAGTTTGCTAGTTTATAGGCTGTTTGAGGGGCTTTTCATAACTCTTGATTAAACATGAATAGGAAGGGTCTAGAGTGATATGGGCCAATTGCTGCCAAATGGGACTAGATTAGGTTGAGATAGCTGGTTGGCATGGACGAGTTGGATGGAATGGTCTCATTCTGTGCTGTACATCTCTATGGCTCTATAAGCTCCATACAGCATTTGTCACCGGGGCTGCTGACCCCAATTTCAAGCTGCACTGCACTTAACATATGACTGGGCCCAGAGAGAATATCCAAGAGTCTGAGGTGGAGACGCCATGCTGTTAAAAGAAAAAGGTATAGTGGTTATGTGTTCACAGATGTTACGGTGTGGAGCTTAGCTCCTAGAAAACAGCAGGCTATAATGGCAACATGCTGGCATTAAAGCAGGCAACTTGTTATGAACAATGAGCTATAAAAGTTACAGCCTGAAGGGTTTAAATCCTACACCTTATCTGCAAGCCTCACAATGTTTGTCTGTATAGAAAAATGTAGGTCAGCTACTTTACTTCCAGAAGACAGCTGCATTTTTTCCATGAATGGCTATTTAAAAGAGAGCAGCTCCGATAGGATTTTTTGGATGGTAGACTTTCCAGTCCTGCACCCACAGAGTCAGTGGGAATGTATCCCTGCCAATCAAAGCAATCCCTACACAGTTATTTCATGTTCCACAGAGCATTAATTGGCTGAAGATTGGATTTCCATCCCTTATTTGAGCAGAGGTTCCAGCTCAGAGAACTGCCGGTCATTCTGGACTGGTCAGCGGCTTTGTCATTCCAACAACATCAGTGGCCAAGACGTGGACTACAAGCAGTCCTTGAAATTTAAGGCTTGGAGTTTGGGAGGAACTAAGTACTTGTGGTGGAGGGAGTGCTAGTGATGGACAATGGGGGCCACTAACTAGATCCCTACCCTTCTGGCCAGAGACATGTGCAGTATAATCTTTCAGGCATTATCACTCACCCCCGAACTCTTCACACCGGCCTAAAGATTGTGGGGTAGGTGGAAAGCCAGCCTTATTCACAGCCATTGTTACCTCAAGGCACACTTACATTTTCATTGGGGAAGTATCAGTTTGAGGTACTTTGCTAGCCTAGCCAATCCTCCATTAAAACACACTAAATAATTAGTTACTTGATAAAGAAAAATGACCTGAATATCATTTTAAGACTGAACACTACAGTTAGAAAAGAAAAGTAAAAGACGATGGATTTTGGGAAATCTGAAACACGCTTGGGGAATGCCAGAGAAGCTCAGAAGAATATAATTAATGTTTTTCAGTCCGGTATGAGTTGCAAAGAAACGTCATATTGGAATTGAAGCATTGATTCTGTTTCTTTCCCCAGAGATGCTGCCAGAGGGCCTTAGTTTCTCCACATTTTCTATTTGCATTTCTGCTAGAAACCTTTCACAAAAGCACACACTTTTTTTTCTGGTGTTGGGCACCTGTGGGCTACTTTCCCCGAAGTTCCACAGTTTTGTAATTTAAATTCTTCATTAATGGTTCTTCCGTGAAAACATGTTTTTTTATCCACATGTTGAATGTGTAATTATTCAGTAACTGGATGCCACAGAAATGTTCAAATCCAAAATGAATCAGGTTGTTAAGGCAGAGCCTGGGCAAACTTCCTTGTTTATGATGTTGTTGCTCAGCCTGGAGGTAAAGAGACATCCAGATGGGATGTGTGCTGTTTACCACAGGTCTTTCTTCCAGTGAAAAATTGCCTGGAATGGGAAAAAAATGATAGCCAATGGGCCAGTGAAAAGGTTAAAATCTAGAAGCACTTACTGCATTAGTGTATGTTTAGTTGATGAAAACATTCCCCTCTGCATTATTCAAATAACTAGTGCTTCAGCACCTACCAGAACAATAAGTGCAAGTAAGCAATTAACTACATTAATGTTCATAACCTTAACAACTAAAAGCAACAAGAACATACCATGAAAATTAACGATTGCACTGTTTCCCATTATAGTCGCCTGACCAGAAGGATTGCTTTTTAACAACAAAATAAAGTTATGACGAGCATTAATATATTGCTTTGTCCCCTTGTTTCTCTAAACACTTTTACAATTTTTTTTGTTGAAAAGCAAGCATTAATAATTTTAATTGGGGAGGAATGGAGAATAACTCAGCCCAACTTTAACCAGTGAATTAATATTATAAGCATGCAGCAATAAGCCTAGTGAAGACTGATCATTGACTGTGCATGTACCACCTCACATATCACCATGAACACATAGCATTTCAAATTTAAAAAGCTTAAAATTTGACTATCAATAAGATCTCTTTTAAAAATTATGATGTTCCCCCTCAAACTTTTTAACAGGAGTATTGACAAAACAAAATTATATTACTATACTGTCACTGTAATTACATCTGAACATCAGAAAGGCCTTATCTCCTTTATCTAAATTTAGTCATTGTTCAATAGGAATCAACAACTAGCCACAGCTGAGGCTGTGATTATACTGTTGAAGCTAACTTTAGCAACAAATGTCTTACACACAGTACAAATAAATGTACTTGCAAATAAACAGTTGTCACCCTTTCATGGTGCAAATTATTGTTGCTTCCTATTTCCCAAAGCGGAGTTCTAGCCTGAATTTAACAGACACAGCCCACCTTAGTGCAGCCTTCAGACTGTTATCGAGCAGTTGTGACTGGTACTTTGACTTCATCAGAATGATTGCAGAGAATGGCACACATAGGATCTGCCCTCATATTCCTTGTTGTTGGTGGGCGGCACGGTGGCACAGTGGTTAGCACTGCTGCCTCACAGCGCCAGAGACCCGGGTTCAATTCCCGACTCAGGCGACTGACTGTGTGGAGTTTGCACGTTCTCCCCGTGTCTGCGTGGGTTTCCTCCGGGTGCTCCGGTTTCCTCCCACAGTCCAAAGATGTGCACGTCAGGTGAATTGGCCATGCTAAATTGCCCGTAGTGTTAGGGGTAAATGTACGGGAATGGGTGGGTTACGCTTCGGCGGGTCGGTGTGGACTTGTTGGGCCGAAGGGCCTGTTTCCACACTGTAAGTTATCTAATCTAATCTAATCCTTCCAGAATGTGGTTGGGTGTTGCTTACGCATGCTCTTTCTTGATTGGGTTAACTCGTTTTGCCCTGACCATGAGCTCACACAGTGCTGATGGTGTTTTCATGTTGTATATGGCAAGTTGAGCATTACAAAATCCATTGGAGCAAGTTTGATCTCACAAATAAATCATGGATATTTGTTCAAATTCAATGCTATTAGAACAGTTGGTGACCAATGCCTCTTTGATTATTTTGCAAGGGATATTGAGAGTTGTAAACTCTCCAGCTTCTTGATATATATTTTTATTTTAAAAAAATTTTATAAAGTCTTATACTCTTTATAAACTTTTTAAAAGATTATACATTAAATTTTTAATATTCACATTTTATGAAATGAGTGTTCTTCCTTACGATGTGAGAGGATCATATTTCAGGCAAGTAATTACAGTCAAAAAGGCATCTTGCTTAACCTCAGAATACAGTATATCATAATGTGTATTTAAATTGATGGTTTAGCATCTAATAACAACTCACTTATTGTTTCTTTATTGGTGTCCAGTGTTTGCCAAAGGTTTGGAATGTAAACAAAAATGTGTCTTCCTTTGCAGAGATTAGAACTTTCCCAACAGTATTGACAGAATATACCATCTTGGTGAACATGCCTCTCAGAACTAATATCAATAGGAGATTAATTGCTTATCTAATTCCTGTTTGTTTGGATCCATCTACGTGCATACTGTCAGTTGTATTTTTCGACATAACACTCATTGTAACTAACTGACCACAAAGTGCTTTGAGATGTCTCTGTCAAGGACTTTTGTGGTGATACATAAACATGCACTTCAGAAATTCAGAGAGTCATACAGCATGGAAACAGACCTTTCGGTCCAACCAGTCCAAGTCGACCATAATCCCAAACTAATCTAGTCCCACCTGCCTATGCTTAGTCCATATCCCTCCAAACATTCCTTATACATGGACTTATCGAAATGTCGTTTAAATGTTGTAACTGTACCTGCATCCACCACTTCCTCTGGACGTTTATTCCACACATAAACCACTCTGTGCAAAAATATTGCTCCTAATGGGCGGCACGGTGGTACAGTGGTTAGCACTGCTGCCTCACAGCGCCAGAGACCCAGGTTCAATTCCCGCCTCAGGCGACTGACTGTGTGGAGTTTGCACGTTCTCCCTGTGTCTGTGTGGGTTTCCTCCAGGTGCTCCGGTTTCCTCCCACAGTCCAAAGATGTGCCGGTCAGGTGAATTGGCCATGCTAAATTGCCCGTAGTGTTAGGTAAGGGGTATGGGTGGGTTGCACTTTGGCGGTCGGTGTGGACTTGTTGGGCCGAAGGGCCTGTTTCCACACTGTAATCTAATCTAATCTAATGTCTTTTTAAAATCTTTCAACTCTCACCTTAAAAACATACCCCCTAGTTTTGAAATCTCCCATCCTCGGGCAAAGACACTTGCTATTCACTTTATCTATACCCTTCGTGATTTTATAAACCTCTATAGGGTCACTTCTCAACTTCCTACGGTCCAATGAATAAAGTCCCAGCCTCTCCTTATACCTCAAACCCTCCTTCCTGGTAACATCCTGGTAAATCTCTTCTGAATCCTCTCCAGCTTAATAATATCCTTCCTATAATATGGAGACCAGAACTGGACACAGTACTTCATAAGAGGCCTCACCAATGTCCTGTGCAACCTCAACATAATGTCCCAGCTGCTATATAGGTAGTTCTTCTATAATGTGATGGTTGCGTTCTTGTGCAAGCCCGCATTACAGAAAAATCGCGCTTTAGAAACACATGTCCTCAATTCGCCAAGCGCATTACAGCAACTTTACATTAACAAAACGCATGTTATAGCAGAATGACCTGTACTCAAAGGTGTGAGCAATGAAGGCAAGCATGCTAAATGCCTTCTTAACCAGCCTATTTATATGTGGTGCAAACTTCAAAGAATCATGTACCTGAACCCCTAGGCCTCTATGTTCTACAACACTACCCAAGGCCCTACTTTTAATTGTATAAGTCTTGCTTTTGTTTGTTTTACCAAAATGCAATAGCTCACACTTATCAAATTAAATTCCATCTGCTGCTCTTCAGCCCACTGACCCAATTGATCAAGATCTCTTTGTAATCTTAGATAACCTTCTTCATTTTCCACTATACCACCAATCCTGGTAACATAGAACATAGAAAAGTACAGCACAGAACAGGCCCTTTGGCCCACGATTTTGTGTCGAGGTTTAATCCTAACGTAAAATATAATAACTTAACCTACACACCCCTCAACTCACTGCCATCCATGTGCATGTCCAGCAGTCACTTAAATGTCCCCAATGACTCTGCTTCCAGCACCACAGCAACGCATTCCATGCATTCACAACTCTCTGCATAAAGAACCTACCTCTACCATCTGCAAACATATTAACCATACCTTCTATATTCTCATCTAAGTCATTTATATAAACGACAAACAAAAGTGAACCTGCACCAATCCCTATGGAACACCGCTGGTGATAGGCCTCCAGTCCATCATCACTCTCTGTCTCCTGCCATTAAGCCAATTATGTATCGAATTGGCAAGCTCACTCTGAATCCCATGTGACCTAACTTTACTGATAGTCAAAGGAACCTTGTCAAAGGCTTTACTAACGTATTTACACAGTCTTTACTTCAGAACATGTATCAAGTAAAAGATCTTTTTTTGAATTTTACCTGGAATTAATTTCTAAAGTTTGAGGGAAAATTCCAATATCCCAACTAATTCGGAAAGCCCCAACTATTTCTAAATATGAACCATAAATGTCTGACAACGTCTGCTTCAAAAACAATATCGTTCGAATTGAAAACTGTTCCATCTGAAAGATTTGCAATGTATAAAGGGCCCTGTAAGGTTAAAATCTAAGTAAGCAACAGATTTCACTGGTCAGTACCCATATGGAGAAAAAGTAAGAATTCACGAATATATTGTATGAGCAAATTCAATTCTCACAGTAAATTTTTAATGGAAGACATATTTGAATGAATTCCATTTAAGTTAACATAATTTGAATTAAATGATATCAAATTAAGATACACTGTATCTACTTCCTCATATAGCTATGTTTTTAATAGTTTGATCACGGAATCCCTAAATACCATGGATAATGGACATTTTAACGCCCTCAGGGAAGTTAGTGAATCAGGTTTTTTGTTGAAACTTCAAGTCCAAGCTGCTGTGGTGGAATTTGAACACATGTCTCCATATCATTAGCTCAAGTCTCTGGATTACTAGTACAGTAATGTAAGCACTCTGCTTGATGTAGCTAACGTGAACAACATTCCATTTGTAAATAGGTTCCAAAACAATGGTAACTTCCTGGTCAAGGTGTCAAAGGCCGTTGATATCATCTAATAATAACTGCATGTTCTAACATCTAAACTTTTAAGAAGAGATGGTCAGATTTCATAGCAAGTGGCTGCATCACCTAAAACTGTCTTTAAATACCATTAAATCATTTAAAGAATAAGTAATCCAAATTACACAGCATCCCCCATGACTTTAAGACGCTCCGCAGAACTGTGCAGCACTGAGGATGTGTACTCACTGCTGTAATAAAGAAGATAAAGCAACCAATTCATGCACAGCAAACTCTCATGGCCTGCATTGAGATAATGAGCAGATGATCTATCTTAATGAAGTTGGTCGGTGGATAAATATCGACCTGAACACTGGGAATATCTTTGAACATCACATGGTGCTTTTCAGAGAAGGCTTTTCTTGAAGGTCATGACAGAGACCCTGGCAAAGTCCCCACTGAATTCAAAGCCACAATTATATGAATTTTGAGAAACCTTTCATTAAAACTTCTCACAAGAGGCTTGTTAGAAAAATGGAGGCATCCAGGAAGATCAAACAGCATGAACCTAAAGTAGATTGATGAATAGAAACCAAACAGCTAGAGTAAAAGGTTGGTAGTTAGATTGAAGAATTGTAGCGCTGTAATGTGGTGCTGAATTTACGTTTAATCTGAATACAGAAAGACAGTTTACACCTGAGTACAGAGAACTCAATCTTGAAATAAAGCCATAGAGTATAGAGCTGTACAGCATGGAAAGAGAACCTTTGATCGAACTTGTCTATGTCGACTAGATATCCTAAATAAATCTAGTTCCACTTGCCAGCACCCGGCCCATATCCTTCTAAACATTTCCTGTTCATATACCCATTCAGCTGCCTTTTCGATGTTGTAATTGTACCCGCCTCCACCACTTCCTCTGGCAGCTCATTCAATACCTATTCCTTGGGTCCCTTTTAAATCTTTACCCTCTCACCTTAAACCAATGCCTTCGAGTTTTGGACTCCCCCACCCCAGGAAAAAGACCTTGTCTATTCACCTTATTCATGCCCCTCATGAATTCATAAACCTCTATAAGGTTCACCCCTCATTCTCCAACGCTCCAGGGAAACAGCCCAGCCTTACCAACCTCTCCCTTCAGCTCAAATCCTCCAACCCTGGCAACATCCTTGTAAATCTTTTCTGAACCCTTTCAGGTTTCACAACGTCCTTCCGATAGGAAGGAGACCAGAAAAGCATACAATATTTCAAAAATGGCCTTACCAATGTCCTGTACAGCTGCAACATGACCTCCCAATTCCGGTACTCAGTACTCTGACCAATAAAGGAAAGCATACCAAACGCCTTCTTCACTATCCTATCTACCTGCGACTCCACTTTCAGGGAGCTATGAACCTGCAATCCAAGGTCTCTTTGTCCAGCCACACTCCCTCGGACCTTACCATTAAGTGTATAAGTCCTGCTAAGATTTGTTTTCCCAAAATGCAGCACCTCGCATTTATCTGAATTAAACTCCATCTGCCACTTCTCAGCCCATTGGCCCATCTGATCAAGATCTTGTTGTAATCTGAGGTTACCCTCTTCACTGTCCACTACACCTCCATTTTTGGTGTCATCTGCAAACTTACTAACTATACATTCTATATTCACATCCAAATCATTTATATAGATGATGAAAACAGTGGATGCAGCTCCGATCCTTGTGGCACACTGCTGGTCACAGGCCTCCAGTCTGAAAAACAACTCTCCGCCTCCAGTCTAAAAAGCAACCCTCCGCTACCACCCTCTGTCTTCTACCCTCGAGCCAGTTCTATATTGAAATGGCTAGTTCTCCCTGTATTCCATGAGATCTAACCTTGCTAACTAGTCCACCATGAGGAATCTTGTTGAATGCCTTACTGAAGGCCATGTAGATCATATCCACCACTCTGCCCTCATCAATCCTCTTTGTTACGTCTTTAAAAAACTCAACCAAGGTCGTGAGACATGATTTCCCACACACAAAGCCATGTTGACCATCCCTAATCAGCCCTTGCATTTCCAAATACATGTAAATCTTGTCCCTCAGGATTCCCACCAACAACTTGCCCACCACTGATGTCAGGCTCACCAGTCTATAGCTCCCTGGCCTTTCCTTACCACCTTTCCTAAATGGTGGCACTACCTTAGCCAACCTCCAGTCTTCCAGCACCTCACCTGTGACTATTGATGATACAAATATCTCAATAAGAGGATCAGCAATCAATTCCCACAGTTTCCCACAGAGTTCTAGGGTACACCTGATTAGGTCCTGGGGATTTATCAACTCCCTCCTGACTGTATACCCACAGTGCTGTCACCTGTGCTGGGTCAGTCCTGCCAGTGGGACAGCGATGGTGATGGTGCTGTCTGGGACATTGTCTGCAAGGTATGATTCTGTGAATATGACTATGTCAGGCTGTTGCTTGACTAGTCTGTGAGGCAGCTTTCCCAATTTTGGCACTAGCCCCCAGATGTTAGTTGGGAGATTCGTGCAGGGTTGACAGGGCTGTTTCTGCTGTTGTCTTTTCTGGTGCCAAGGTCGTTGCCAGATGGTCCGTCTGGTTTCATTTCTTTCTTGAGACTTTGTGCTGATTGATACAACTGAGTGATTTGCTTGGCCATTTCAAAGTGCAGTTGAGAGTCAACCACATTCTTGTGGGTCTGAAATCCTGTGTGAGGATGGCAGATTTCCTTCCCTGAAGAACCATTAGTGAGTCAAATGGGTTTTTCCCACAATCAACAACGGTTTCATCAATAGAATGACACCATAGCAAAATATAGTGTGAATATATGATTGAAAACAGAATTGAGGATTATAAGGATATGTTCAGAGATTTTGTTAATGTGAAATTGTTGTATTAAGAATGGTGACAATCAAATTTGAATAAAGACTTGCAGTATTTTTGCATCATTCGTGACCTTAGGTTGTCTGAAAGGGCTTTATAGTCAATGAAACACTTAATATGTAGTCACTGTTGTAATGTAGGAGAAGTGGCAGTCAATTAGCAATTAGCCAACAGCAAATTCCCACAAACGGCTATGTGATGATGGCCAGATAATCTGTTTTTGGTAATGTTGATTGAGGGATAACGAGCAGTCGGGACACGGAAGATTTTCCACGTTTCTTCTCAAAACCAGGCCTTGGAAACAATTATGTCCATGTGAGAGAGCAGATGGCACCTTGTCTTCGGCAAACAATAGCATTTCAGGCAATGTAGCAGTCTCTCAGTACTTAGAACATTGTTACTATGTTCAAATATCTGAACTCATTCTTGAACCCTTGTCTAATTGGCTCTGAGATGCAGGTATGGCTACTAAATTAGCATCTGGAAGTTAGATAGACGTATTGGAATTTTGGTTCATTTACATTGAAAAGGTAAAGAGCTGTATAGAAACATAGAAAATAGACATTATTTGGAGGTGCCGGTGTGGGACTGTGGTGTACAAAGTTACAAATCACACAACAGCAGGTTAAAGTCCGACAGGTTTAATTGGAAGCACTAGCTTTCGGAGCGACGCTCCTTCATCAGGAGGTTGTGGAGTACACAATATGTGTCTTACAACTGTGTACTCCACAACCACCTGATGAAGGAGCAGCGCTCCGAAAGCTAGTGCTTCCAATTAAACCTGTTGGACTATAATCTGGTGTTGTGTGATTTGTAAAATAGAAAATAGAGGTAACAATAGGCCATCAGATCTTTGAATGTGCTCTACCATTAAATATGGCCCTGGCTTATCATCCAACGTAGTAATCCATTCCTGCTTTGCCCGTCTCGCCTCTGGTCCCATTAGCCTTAAGAACTATATCTAACTCCTTCTTGAAAACATTCAATGTTTTGGCGTCACCTGTGTTCTTTGACAGAGAGTTTCACAGGCTCATCATCCTCTAGGTTGAAGAAATTTTTCCTGAACTCAGTCCCAAATGGCCCACCCTGTATTGTTACACTGTATGATAGCTTTTCTCAAGATAATTTGGGGGTTTATTATTATTCCACACAGTCTACAAAATAAACAAGCTGGGTGACCTTTCTTATTTCATCCTTTGTTACACTTCGAACCATAGACTCCCTCCAGTGCAGAAAGACGCTATTTGGCGCAGCGAGTCTGCAGTGACCCTCCAAAGAGCACCCCTGAAACCCTGCATTTGCCATGGCTAACCCACCTAGCCTGCACAGCCCTGGACACAATGGGGCAATTTAGCATGGGCCAATCCACAAAATCTGCATCTCTTTGAACTGTGGAAGGAAACGCATGCAGATACTGGAACAATGTGCAGACTCCACACAGACAGTTGCTCGAGGCTGGAATTGAACTTGGGTCCCCGGTGCTGTGAGGCAGCAGTACTAACCACTGAACCCACTCAAAAAGCTTTTTATAGCATTGAAAATAAGGTAAACTGGTATGTATATTAATGTTTTTCTCCCTAGCAGGTCACTCCCAGAATAGCTTTTGAAGTCTAATCACAAAACTTTCGTACACAAGAGGCCACTTCGGCTGGATTAACCAGTCTTGCATAGATTAGATTACTTACAGTGTGGAAACAGGCCCTTCGGTCCAACAAGTCCACACCGACCCGCCGAAGCGCAACCCACCCATACCCCTACATTTACCCCTTACCTAACACTACGGAGAATTTAGCGCATGGCCAATTCACCTGACGTGCACATCTTTGGACTGTGGGAGGAAACCGGAGCACCCGGAGGAAACCCACGCAGACACGGGGAGAATGTGCAAACTCCACACAGTCAGTCGCCTGAGGCGGGAATTGAACCCGGGTCTCTGGTGCTGTGAGGCAGCAGTGCTAACCACTGTGCCGCCCACTAAGATCACTGTTTTACTGGTTTCGACTAAGAGAAATTTCTGGCGGGACATTTGATAGTAACATCGGGTCTTTCTCGCTCACTCTAAGTAGAGAGAATGGAACAATTGGCGCATAACATCAGCTTTGGGTCCCTGCTTGATATCACTGCATCCCCAACATTGTCAGCGCAGCATTTTGTCAATCCTGCGCGGAAATGTCAACCCAGTTCATGTATTCGAGTGTCTGGAGTGAGGAAATGAAACAGCAATCTCCTGTTTCAGAACTGAGAGTGCTAACCACTGAACCGAGGCTGAATGGGATGTGACTTTAATTCAATTTGAATCCCGTGCCTAAATCTGAATCATTGTTTCCACTGTAAGCGTTTACTGTGTGAGGTTGAAATGCACCGTGTGCTTCTTCTTTAACTTAAAATTAATACTTAAACGGTGACGGGTCAGTGGAAACTTTTTTTTAAAAAACTGCATTTGTAGCAATCAGTTCAAACGCTGTGATCAATCTGTTCCAAAGCAGGAAGTGAGCTAATGATCAAACTGTTCTGTACAAGGTGCAAAGTGTCCTCATAAAATAAATCTCTTTTAGCTCTTCTCTCTCGAATGGAAAGTGCGACAGAAACATTCGCACACAGTTGCATTTCACACTTCCCTACTGTCGAAACTGTTCGCATTTCTTCTGGCTGTAAATGATTTTTTTTGGGGGAAGAAAATAATAAACTTGTTGCCAATATACTGAGAACTCTCTTCCCACCTCCTCCCCCCCTCAAGCAATCCCTTCGGAAAAAGCAGTAAGGGTGGAGTCACAGCGTCAGATCCGCTGGCCAGTTGCTGTCTCTGTGTGTGAGACAGAGAGAGAAAGCTGTGGAATAGTTTCCTCCTGAACTTGCCCTAGGTTACTGCTTAGAGTCTGTGGAATGTGGTCACCACTGAGTTTGATCTGTGTGGTTCTTTTTTTTTTAAAAAAGAAAAGTCACCCCTTGAAACATTCACCGTTACGTATGAGACGGTTTCTGTTTGAAAGCTAGCTCCACAGAGTTTTTTTTTGTTATATTTTTATCGCCCACTGTGCGGTTGACTCCTGAGGCCATTCACTTGCCCAAGCAGCGTCTTCTCCTTACCCACCACCTTTTTTTTTTGTTTTTCACTTTGCTGTTCGGGGTTAAGTCTGTGTACTAACCATGAGGAATTTCCGCAGACCGAAGTTCATGAGTTCACCCAGCCTCAGCGACCTGGCCAAGAGCGAGCAAGCAGCTTTAGACGAGCGGGGGACCCAGCAGCGACGCGCCGGCTCCAACGCCACCTGGAACAGGTAAAGGCTGCAAGTGACATCGCTCCCCCCTTGCACAGCTTCACTGTCAGTGTTTACAAGTACACTCGCTCGCTTCTAATTTCAAACCTAACCTCTACATTGCATGCTAATATACATGGATCAGAACTCTGCGTTCAAATCAATGTGTAGTCTCCTGTCGGGGCGCCTGTTTTAATATTAAGACATGTGAAGGCGTCAGCATCTTTGGAGAGAGAAACAGTTAATGTTTTGAATGCGTTCTGATTCTTCACTGAAGAATGGTCAATTCAAAAGGGCAGACTGGTTCTCAGCACAGAAGATGGGTGTTTCATTAGATTTCCAACATCCACTCACTTCGAGTTGTCAAGAAACGGCCCAGGGGTCCACATATACTTGCACCCACTGATGTCAATATTGGGTTGGGTTTTGCCAGGTTGCCTTGTCAATGGGACTCAGCCAATCGGCTGGCAGCATAGTGCCACTGCTGTCAGTGGCCTCCTGCTGTAGCTGGAGATAGGAGAGGCAGTCTCAGTGTTGGAGCACTCTGGGAAAAAGTTCAGGAAAATTTCATTTAGCCTGGGTAGGCCCCAGTGATGGGCATTAGAACCAGTCTGCTGGGAGACCCTCATATGGAGTCATCAGAAAGAAAAATTCATTCCACCCTGAGAGAAATCCTTCATTCTCAACCCACAATGAGGAAACCGTAAAGGGTGAGGTGTCAGCTACACTGTTTATATACAGGGCAACATCTGTAACAAAGTGATTGAATATTTACTATAACATGTATATCATAACACGTGATGTTATAACCCAGGAGTTTTAAGTCCAAAAATAGCATCCAATTTGAAAATCAACAAAAACAATTTGTACAAACAGTCTATAAAGCTGTAATTATGGACACTGTACAACACAGGCATCATCTACAGCTATAACATTAAAGACAAGGATCCTTTTAAAATATGGGACTAATAGGCTCAGGCGTCCTCAGTTGGGTACTTAGTTTTTATGTCAAATTGTGGCACTGGAAAAGCACAACAGGCCAGGCAGTATTCGAGGAGCAGGCATTTCTGATGAAGAGCTTATGTCCAAAATGTCGACCCTCCTGCTCCTCGAATGCTGCCTAATGGGCTGTGCTTTTCCAGTGCCACACTTTTCGACTGAATGTCTCCAACGGTTGCAGTCCTCACTTTTCACTTAGGTTCTCTGTAGAATAATGGTATGAAACTCAGATATCTGCTTAGGGAAGGCAGGTTTTTATTATTAGTCTTATAGTAAGATCTTTTTAAATGAGTGAGTGTTTATAACTGCTAATGTTAAGAAGTTGCACAGTTGAGAAGATAATTTAATGCTAGGCTTTACTGTTAATCGATGTTTCTAGAAGTATATTCAGAAGCTATTTCCAAAGTGATAGATCTGCCTTTATTGTATGTCCTGATTGGTTTACAATAATACTTATAAACTTCTTAAATTTATTAATGGAAGTCACCAGATGTTTTATTAATAGAATAAACTAACTGCACTTTAGCCCACAACTGGCAGCTGCTTTGCCACTTCTGAGCGCACTCCAAAATTAAATTAATTTGATTGGAGACAAGAGGACAAATAATTTATAAGATGTGCCTGGGTTGAAACTTAATATTTAGGAAAATGTACTGCTAACTTGAAATGCAAGCATCTGACTGATCACTGGTTACTTGCATTGTGTCAAAGGCAGTAGCAGAGTAAAAAGGATGACTATATTAAATTGTTCTGGTTAATTGGTCTATATTAACTGGACAGTATTATTTATTTGGTCTAAACAAATGCTGAATCTTTTGTTTTCCAGCATACAGAATGCTGTAATCGCTGTCTTCCAGCGGAAGGGTTTACCTGATAATGAGCTCTATAGTCTTAATGAAGGAGTCAGGTGAGTAAGTACAGAACTTCTGTATTTGAGATTAACCTTTCTTGGCTGAAATGCTGGTCAGTCCAACTGAACTTCCGTGATGTAAAAAAGCAGACTGAAAATAAGCATTTCTTATAAATAAGTTGATCCACTGATAAGTCAGTTGCTTGGAAAATTCTGTTTTGGTGGGGAAGCTAATTATTTGGTGCTGAAAAGTAATGCTTTCTGTAATTCAATATAATCTCCAGCAATGGCATGTGAAAAGATAGTAAGTTTACCTGGGACAAAGTAATAGTGCTTTAATTGACCATTCCCCTTCCAGTAACAATTATTTTCATGATTCTCTATACCTTGTAACTGATTCACTTGTTTATCAGGAAGCAAGCAGTTTCATGGGATCAATGCTGTTTGGTACCTTACTTTGAAATCTAGGCAAGGAGATCCCTTTCATGACACCTTTGTACATTAAGCTGTTTTAATTCTCTAATATTACCTGAGTATTCCCTCAAGGCAGCTGCACTCCTTCAGTAATCCATCTAAAGTCACACTTAAAGTAAAATCAAGCTCAGATAACATGTATTGTGTGGACCGTTTGACAGCAACTTGTCACCGTTGAATCAGAATCTTTCTTCTGTTGATGGCTGTCTGTCGCTGCTGTATTTCCAGTACAGATTGTAAAATAGCAATCAGGAGAGGAACAATGAATACTTATAACACTAACTTCAGTTCACTCTCGTAACCTGACTAGGAGCAGTGAAATCCTTATTAACCATTAGTTGAAGCTGCATATTCTTGCCTGTATGATTCACAACCACACCTCATTGTCCTTTAGTTCAAAGAAAAGTGAAGCTTACAAACTATGAATAATACATTAGTTTGCTTTACTACCTGTATTTTTAAGTATTAAACTTTAAATAGTAATGATGACAACACTGGTCAACTGTTATGAGATGTTTAAAGTCAGATAACTTAAGTCCTGCCTAATCGATTCAATGAGGTTGCACTCTGTTGAACTTTACAATCTTGTCAAGCCTGCACTCTAGATTGGATCATTAACAGCTATAATTATTTGTAAATAAATATCTGCAGTACTGATCTCCTTTGAATTTTTCCCCCAGTGATTGATACTTGAGCTGAAATATTTAGAAAGCAGACAAAAGATTGTTGATGGTAAATACAAACCATGGAGTATTTCATATGATAGTTGCAAGTCAGAGTTAACATAGTAAGAAACTATAAGAATGACACGAGGAGATTTATCCAATACCATCTGAAGCTTACACTTTTTGTTGATCATAGTGTGTTTACTGAGCTCTCTGTATACATTTGTGTTTAGATACTTTTGAATGATTTTGTCCTGCATTAGTCTATTGTTTTCATCTTTGTATTTTTTAAAGCAGTATAAAATTTAGATCTTTAATAATTTTATTAAATGGCAGAATAGGCTCCAAGGGCCATATTGTTCCCTTAATGTTCTAGTTGTGTTCTGGAAAAGTGCAACTCAAAACGAAATGAAGCCAAATTGATGTTCCCATGGCAACCAGTGTAAAGACTGCAATTGAATTCAGTAGGACATTCTTTGTCAGAATAAAAAATCATTAAAACATATTCCCAAGTTCCTATATTTGTAAATGAAATAACATTTTAAAATGCTAATTATGCTAACTATTTATATTTCTGCTCACGAATGCTTCTCCCCATCACTTCCTCCTTCTGCTCCCTGTTGCTTCCTGCTTCCCTGTCCTAAAACCTTGCTGGAAGCAAAGAAAAAGTGAGAGGAGTCACGAGGGTAAAGATCAGGGAGGAAAGCTAGGAGAAGGATTGCCAGTGAATGGGAGAGCAGGAGAGGCCAATCCAAAATGGCAGGCCATGCAACAATATCAGCATGAAATGATGCTAAAATGGAAATGCCAGCTCTAAGTGCACAAGTATTATATCCTCAAACATTGAGATAATGATTTAAAACAAGACAACTCAAGTCAGAGACTGCTATACTCTCATCTCGATTAAGTTCATGCATTTTCTTTTAACCATGTATGACTTAACTGAGGGAACAACCAGCAACTTGCGTTTCCCACTCACCATGATTTGGAAACTCTTTCCACTTCATACCCTTGAGGATGGGGCGTGGAAGGATGGTAGAATTTTGACCTTGACCATCAGGAAGCTGACACGAATGAATGCAACGCTTGTTGACAGTTTTATTCTGTGTTGAAATCCTGAGTATTTCCTGGCAGGTATGGTTAAAATTACCCTTCTACGTTACAATCATCAATGCCTAAAGTCAGATGTATCATCACTGGAAGCAAAATAAAGATCACTTGACTTTGTCCATACAAAATAGCTTAGTCATAATTGTAGAAAAGCACCACTTTGAGTGCCAATCTCATGTTTTTTTAATTCCTCACACCATCCTTCTTTATGACCTTTGGGTGAGCTTGCTAGCTGAGGACAGTTTTGAGCTGTGGATCCATGCCCGAGCACAACTAGTTTAGACTGGTCCAACTTGATTCTAATCTTGATTTTTTTGTTCTCTCTTGCTGCAGACAGTTGTTGAAAACAGAACTTGGATCATTTTTCACTGAGTACCTTCAGGTTAGTAGCATGTATTTTTCCATAGCCTCCACACTGAATTGTTAATTTAGAGAGACAATTGTTTTGTTTTTTTTAAATACCCACAATACTGATCTCTGGCACCAAATAATACAAATTGAAAACTAGCAGCACATGTATGGACTCCCAGCTGGGACTGAGGAGAAAGTGCAACTTGCTCCTAAAACCTAGGGTTTTGAAGAATCTTTTAAATTTTAGTGATGTTGTATAGAACCATTCAAAATTATGAGAGGAATGTACAGAATAGATAGTTGGGAGTCTTTTTTTCCAGGGTAGAAGTGTCAATTACTAGGGGATGTGGTGAAAGGAGATGTGAAAGGCAGTTTTTTTCACACGGAGGGTAGCAAGTGCCTGGAATGCACTCCAGAAGTGGTGATAAAAGCTGATACATAGCAACATTGAAGAGGCATCTTGACAGATACATGAAAAGACAGGAAATAGAAGGATACAGACAACATAGAGACAAAAGGATTTTAGTTTCGAAAGATATCGTGTTTCAGCGTAGGCTTGGTGGGCCGAAGGGCCTCTTTCTGTGCTGTACTGTTCCTTGTGCATCTGTGTTGATTAATGCTGTACATGGTATGATATTTTGTACATGTTAAGGATGACTACTTAGAAAGAGATTAAAGTTCACCTGAGACACTGGGGATATGAGCAAGTATAGCTGTTCTCCAGGTCTCATTATGAATGCTGTAGTGAAAATTATTTCAGGAACCATGAATTTCCCAAATTGATGATATTGAGGGAGAAGAGCTTCTAGATAATTTACATTATTTTCAAAAATTCTCTGTAAAAACAACCTTCCTTTGACAAGTGCATCGTTGCATTCTGAAGAAGTCCAGGCCTGTAATACAACATATTGAACAGCGACCTTTTTCGCCTCTTCCTGGTTCATTTCTGCCCAGTAGGAATGACCTGGTAAGGATACAATTTTCACAATACCGAACATGCTGTCAAAAAGCTTGCACTGTTTTCCATGACTACTACTATCAGGAGTTTTCCCCCACATTATATACACTACAGGGCATTGGAACATGGATAGGTATTGATAATTCACTACATAGTGAGTTCATGAACTGACTATAGCATAGGCTACATGAATAATGATTGCCTGCTATAGACTTATATCCAGCCTGTCACAGGGTCCCCATATCTTCATAATTCATATTTTTTCCCTGCCCCCCCAGGACTCTTAAACTCATCTCTTTCCTGCCATTCACCTCTTGATTCTTTCATTTCCAGACCTAAGAATTACAACATGCTGATTGTTCTCCCATCTGCCATCCTTCAAAAGAATCCATCATGTCTAAGGTGCTGTTGTATCCTTTCTGCTGTCCTGCTCACAGCACATCCTTCTCTACTGCCCTGTGTTGATCTCCAATTCTCCAATGTATCGCATTTAAAATCCTTTGTCCTCCTTTATAAATCCCACTGTGACCTTACCTAATTCTCTCTTCAGAAATCTGTCTCCGGACTTGGTATTTTGTTACTGACTATTGGGGGTGAAAGACAGAGAGCAATGAAATTCACCCCCTCTTTACCCATCTTTAGTGACAGAATTTACTCATTTCTGTCCTACTGTTTCAAAATTCCATCTGAATCTCACCCTCACCCACTCCAACCTCTCACCCTCACAATGTGCAGCCCTCCACTCCCTTGTTCCAACCCCAACCTCACTATGAAACCCACAGACAATGGGGGGCACAGTAGCAGTCTGGCGCACTGACCTCTACACTGCTGGAGCCACGCGCCAACTCGCAGACACCTCCTCCTATTGCCCCCTTGATCACGACCTCCCTTCCCATCACCAAACCACCATCTCTCAGACCATTCACAACCTCATAACCTCTGGGCATCTCCCATCCACAGCCTCCAATCTCATTGTTGGTGAACCTTGCACTGTCCAATTCTACCTCCTTCCTAAGATTCACAAACCTGACTGCCCCAATCGACCCATTGTCTCAGCTTGCGCCTGTTCCACCGAACTCATCTCTTCCAACCTTGACACCATCCTGTTATCCTTAGTCCAGAAAATCCCCACCTAAGTTCGTGACAGTGTCCACGCCTTTCACCTCCTCCAAGATTTTTGCTTCCCCGGCCCCTAACGCCTCATCTTCACCATGGACATCCAGTGGCTGTACACATCGATCTCCAACCCTTCCATTTCTTCCTCTCACGCTGTCCCAACCATTACCCTTCCACCTCATCCGCCTTGCTGAACTGGTCTGCATCCTTAACAACTTCTCCTTTCATTCCTCCCTCTTCCTCCAAACCAAAGGGGTAGCCATGGGACCCAGCTATACCTGCCTGTTTGTCGGGTACGTGGAACAGTCCATCTTCCGAAGTTAATCCAACACCAGCCCCATCTGTTTCTCCGCTACATAGATGACTGTATCGGTGCCGCCTCGTGTTTCTATGAGGAGGTTGAACAATTCATCAACTTTACCAAAACTTTCCAACCTGACCTCAAATTCACCTGGACCATCTCGGACACCTCCCTTCCCTTCCTGGACCTCTCTGGCGACCGACTAACCACACAGCCCACCGACTCCCACAACTACTTAGACCGCACCTCCTCCCATCCTACCTCCTGTAAAAATGCCATTCCTTATTCCCAATTCCTCCGCCTCAGCTGCATCTATTCCCAGGATGACCAATTCCACCTCAAAGTCCCAGATGGCCTCCTTCTTCCACGATTGCAACTTCCCTTCCCACATGGTTGACGATGCCCTCCAGCGCGTCTCTTCCACTTCACGCACCGCCACTCTTGAACCCCAACCCTCCCAACACAACAAGGACAGAACCCCCTCTGGTCCTCACCTTCCACCCCACCAACCTCCGCATACAGCGCATCATCCTCTACCACTTCCACCACCTCCAAATTGATCCACCACTAGAGATATATTTTGCTCCCCACCCCTATCCGCCTTCCTGACTCGCTCGTCAGGTCCACACCCCCGATCAGCCCACACCCCACTCCTGGCACCTTTCCCTGCCATCGCAGCAAGTGCAAAATCTGGGCCCACACCACTCCCCTCACCTCCGTCTAAGGCCCCAAGGTATTGTTCCACATCCATCAGAAATTTACCTGTACCTCCACCAATGTCATCTACTGCATCCGTTGCACCTGGTGTGGTCTCCTCGACATTGTTTCAGAGAACATCTCTGGGACACCTGCCCCACCACCTTGTGGCTGAATGCTTCAACTCTCCATCCCACTCCGTCAAAGACATGCAGGTTCTGGGCCGCCAAACTGTCACCACCTGACGCCTGGAGGAGGAATGCCTCATAGTCCGCCTTGGGACCCTGCAACCACACGGGATCAATGTGGATTTCAACAGCTTCCTCATTCCACACCCCAACCCCCTCTCACATTGTCCCAGTCCCAAGCCTCCAACTGGGCACCGCCCTCCGGACCTGTTCATCACTACCACCCTCCCATTATCTCTCAGTCCCCTGGCACACAGGCCTCATTCCTAACGAAGGGCTTCTGCCTGAAACATCGATTCTCCTGCTGCTCGGATGCTGCCTGACCTGCTGTGCTTTTCCAGCACCACACTCTTGACTCTGAGCTCCAGAATCTGTAGTCCTCACTTTCCCCCCTTGCTGCATCTCAAAACCCATCTCTTTAACAAGCGTTCACTCCTCTTAATTCCTCTTTCCAAGTTCATTACTTTTCTTGCACCCAACTGTGAAGTGCTTTGGAATGTTTAATGGTATGAATGGTTACACATTCCAGATATTTCCACAGCTGCTGCTGTTTTAACCTTGTTGGTAGGTTTACATAGCCCTCTTTTCTAACAGGATGCTGTCAATATAATGGTCATTAAAATGGGCAAAGGAATCAATTTTGAATTTCATACTGTTCAGTGGAAATGTCTATCATTGACAACCCGTGTCCTTTCAGTATTTTTGAATGTGTTGCATGAAAATACCTAAGAGGTAAACAGAACAGTGAAAATATATATATATTAAATATTCTCATGTGGTGGGAGTAACTATTGATGTTAATAAAGTTTTGGTTTAATTTTTCATCAACAGCAGAGTGAATCTCAAAACATCTGACCCTATCTAGCCACTGGGTTTGGGCTTAGCAAGCCTAAAACCACAAATATGAAAGTAGACCATAATTGGCCCAAAACTATTATTGTTTTAAATTTGCACCATTGGATGTTAATCTTTATTTTAGGTGTTTCTTTGCTCTGGTGCTCTGGAAATGTTTGCCTTCTGTTTTACATGCTGCTCTGTGGCCCAGAGAGACTGTCTTTTTTTCTGGCCCAGATAGCTTGGTAAATTTGGTAAATGCCTAGTGAACAGAGAGCCTTGCTCCCTTTGTTTCAGCCGCGATTATGATTCCATGCTTTCGCATGATAATCCTTGTTTCCAAAGGATTGTTAGAATAACATTAAGGTATGCTTGATTTATCTTTAACAACCGGCCAAATTTAAATTGTCAAAGGACAGGTGAATGGTAGCAATCACCCAGTCATTGAAAAACTTAGCTAGTCCCTCATGCAGTAGAATCTGAGGTTTGTGATTGCTATTCAGATATGATGCAAGGTACTTCCTTGTGTAGTAGTTTCTTTTTTTTTCCCTATCATCTATGGATGTCACCTGGTTAGACTTCCTTTGAAAGCTTTTGACAAACTCGTTCATTTGATCAAGAGGGATTGATGAGTACTGAGTATAACTTAATTGAACAAAAGCTGCTAATGAACAACTTATTACAGACAGCAATGATTTATATGTGTGTAGCATCTTCAATATAAGAAAACCTCATGAGGCACTTCAGAGGAGTGTTTATAATGCAAAGTTTGACTATCCAATAAATGTTTGTATTTCAGCTAAATGGTTTGGTTCCCATCCTGTCTCAGATACAAACATCCTACAAATTAAGATATATTGAGCTAAGCTGGCACATGATACCTAAGTATAAGGCTGGTTTATAATGTGTTATATGTGAATTAGGGAAGCTAAAACTGTTCTGAATTTTAACTAAGAATACTTTTTTAAAAAAAGTTTCAATTGAACACCTAACATACATACATTTATATATCCTAAGGACATCCCAAATGGATCTTTGTAAAACTGTATGTTTGTTAAAGTAGTAAAGAACTGTATCAGAAACATTGAAACACTCACATTACACAGCAGTTTCAACCCAATAGATATTACAACAGTGTTTGTATTTTTTGTTGTTGTTAGCTAAGTAATTTGATGTTATTTACCTTAATTGCAGAAGTTGCTAATTCCTTTGCATAGGATAATGTTGAAAATGGCATTGATACTGCTGAACCATAGCACTGTTCCTGAACTCAGTATATTTCTGTTGTTTCAGTTGCTAGATAGAACTGGACACAAGTAGTAAACAGTAAATGCCGATGAAAATAGCTGTTAATCCAATGAATGGAAAACAGTGTAAAGATTTCTTCCTGAATTGTTGGATTTCTTCAGCTCCACACAAGCAGTTAACAGTACTTCATTCCATTGCAAAACTGTGCTTGCTCTCTCAATCCTCAGATGCGTGATCTTAGGTGGAATTTTCTAGGTCCTTTTAGAAGGATGAGTAGGAAACTCAATTGGGCTGGAGACAAAAATGTGGTTTTCCAATGGTGAGTCAGTTTTGTTGTTAAGTTTGTGTTTTTCAAGGTGGTCTGCTTTCCCATCCTTCATGATTTGGAACCTGTTTCCCATTCATTAAAGTGCTACAAACACTCGTTAATGCACCAGTCCTCTGGAATTGTTCACGAGCATAAGTTTGTTAGCTAGAAACGGGAAATGCTTATATTTACAAACTCAACTATATGTTAGGCTCGTATCTGGTGGGCGAAAGTGAGGACTGCAGATGTTGGAGACTAGAGTCGGGAGTGTGGTACAAGAAAAGCACAGCAGGTCAGGCAGCATCCTCCTGCTTCTTGGGATGCTGCCTGACCTGCTGTGCTTTTCCAGCACCACACTCGTACCTGGTGGGATCAGCTTCCTCCCGAGGTTTCAGTGAATACAAACATCTTCAGTTATTTGGCTCCTCCTTATCTAAGGTATTAATTTGCAAAACCTTGTCAGCAGTGAAGCCTCTCCATATTGATCACCTCACTAGGTCCCTCAATCATATGCGCTTTTGGACTGTGCGCGTTTGTTGGCATTAAGTGATTGGTGTTTGGGGTGAAGCCTCACATTGGCTGCTGCCAGCAAACCCAAGTGGGGCAGGCAGGCCGAATTGAACACAGAACCAGGCTTTCCTGATTGTCCTTGTCTTGTGCAAGCCATTGAAGAGTTGTTCGATGTGGTTGTGAAGACAGGTCAGGGACCCAACGGTACATGAGCTGCTGAGTGCTGGAGCTCTTCTTTATGGTTTTAGGGTGAACCCTGTCAGACACGAGAGGCAGTACCATTGTGGTGCCAATGGTGTTACATTTGGAGCTGCAATGAAGGTAACGCATGAGGCATCTGATGGAGATGGCTGGCACCCAAGCTCCTGTGTGACAGCCTTCTGCAGTTGGAAAAGCACAGCCAGTCAGGCAGCATCCGAAGTGCAGCATCATGAGGTTTTCTTATATTGAAGATGCTACACACATATAAATCATTGCTGTCTGTAATAAGTTGTTCATTAGCAGCTTTTGTTTAATGTTTTGAGCATAAGCTCTTCAGGAAGGTTCTTATGCTTGAAATGTTGAGCAGCACGGTAGCTCAGTGGTTAGCACTGCTGTCTCATAGTGCCAATGACCCGCCTCGGGCGACTGACAGTGTGGAGTTTGCACATTCTCCCGTGTCTGCATGGGTTTCCTCCGAGTGCTCCAGTTTCCTCCCACAGTCCAAAGATGTGCAGGTTTGGTGAGTTGGCCATAGTGTTAGGTGCATTAGTCAGGGGTAAATACAGGGGAATGGGTCTGGGTGGGTTATTCTTCGAAGGGTCAGTGTGCACTTCTTGGGCCAAAGGGCCTGTTTCCATACTGTCGGGAATCTAATCTAATCTCTCCTGTTCCTCGGATGCTACTGACCAGCTGTGCTTTTCCAGCAGCACATTCTCAACTCTAATCACCAGCATCTGCAGTCCTCACTTTCTTCTAGCCTTCTGCTGTTGGCAACCTTACAATGTTAACTCCACACACACAGGACCTTGAAGCATTGAATACGTAGAATATTATAGCGCAGTACAGGTCCTTCGGCCCTCGATGTTGCGCTGACCTGTGGAACCAATCTGAAGCCTATCTATCCTACACTATTCCATTTTCATCCATATGTGTATATAATGACCATTTAAATGTCCTTAAGGTTGGCAAGTCTACTACTATTGCAGGCAGTGCATTCCATGCCCCTACTACTTTCTGAGTAAAGAAACTATCTCTGACATCGGTCCTATATCTATTCCCCCCCCCCCCTCCATGGGAGGGTGGGTATAGGGGGGAAGGAAGGTAGCTGAGAGTACAGGGGTAGATGTAGCTGGGGGTGAAGGTGATAGGTCAGAGAGGAGGGAGGAGTGGGTAGGTGGGAAGGAAGATGGACAGGTAGGACAATTCAAGAGGGCAGTGACAAGTTGGAAGGTTGGGACTGGCATAAGGTTGGGGGAGGGGAAATGGGGAAACTGATGAAATCCACATTGATCCCACGTGGTTGGAAAGTCCCAAGGTGGAAGATGAGGCGTTTTTCCTCCAGGCATTAGGTGGTTAGAGTTTGGTGATGGAGGAGACCCAGGACCTGCATGTCCTTGGTGGAGTAGGAAGGGGAGTTGAAGTGTTCAGCCATGTGACAGCAGGGTTGGTTATTGTGGTATCCCAGAGATGTTTCTGAAATGATTGCAAGTTGGCGTCCTGTCTCCCTGATGAAGAGGCGATCACATCAGATGCAATGGACACGGTAGATGACACGTGTGGAAGTACAGGTAAATTTCTGTTTGGATGTGGAGGGATCCTTTGGACGGAAGTGAGGGGAAAGATGTGGGCGCACGTTTTGCACCTTTTGGGGTGGGAGGGAAGGTGCCGGGAGTGGAGGGTAGTTTGGTGGGGGGCGTGGACCTGACAAGGGATGCACGGAGGGAATGGTCTCGCCAAAATGTAGTAGGGGTAGGGAGGGAAATACATCTCTGGTGGTGGGGTCTGTTTGTAGGTGGCGGAAATGGCAGAGGGTGATGCGATGTATCTGGAAGTTGGTGGGGTGCAAGGTGAGGACTGAGGTGTTTTGTCCTTGGTGTGATTGGAGGGGTGGGGTTCAAGGTGGAGGTGGAGATGCATTGGAGGCATTGTCGACTAAGTGGGAGGAGAAATTGCGGTCTTTGAAAGAGGAGGCCATTTGGGATGTTCTACGGTGGAATTGGTCCTCCTGGGAGCAGATGAGGTGGAGGAATTGTGAATAAGGGATAGCATTTTTACGGGGGTGGGAGGAGGTACAGCCCAGGTAGCTGTGGGAGTCGGTGGGTTTGGAGTGGATGTCCATTTTGACTCAGTCACCGTTGGTGGAGATGGAGAGGTCCAGGAACGGGAGGGATGTGTCCAAATGGTCCAGGTGAACTTGAGGTTGGGGTGGAATGTGTTCATGAAGTTGATGAACTGTTCAACCTCCTCATGGGAGCACGAGGCAGCACCGATACAATCGTCAATGTAGCGGAGGAAAACGTGGGGGTTGGTACGGGTGTAGCTGCGGAAAATGGACTGTTCCACATACCCGAAAAAGAGACAGGCATAGCTAGGGCCCATGCGGGTGCCCATGGTTTCCCCTTTGGTCTGGAGGAAATGGGAGGATTCGAAGGAGAAATTATTGAGGGTGAGGATCAGTTCAGCCAATCAAATGAGAGTGTCAATGGAAGGGAACTGGTTGGGTCGGCGTGAGGAAGAAACGGAGGGCTTGGAGGCCTTTGTCATGGCGGATGGATGTGTACAGGGACTGGATGTCCATGGTGAAGATGAAGTGTTGGGGGCCAGGGAAATGTGGAGGAGAGCCAGGTTCCCTTGAGTCACCCGTGGGTACTGACCTCTGCAGCCACCAGGCTGCTTACATCAGTCAGGGTGGCCTTGTATTGCTATTGTTGAGGGAGAAGAATATCCCTTCTCTACTTCACAGTCTTCAGGAGAATCTCTCGGAAGATGGCACTAAAGTGTGGCACTGCTTTTTAGCCGATCCTTGATTGCACCAGGAGTGAGAAGCAGAGGTTGACTGATGTTGTGGTGGTGAGAGTGGTGTGTTGGCTGGCTGCCTTTTCAGTGTACCTCTGGATGTTGCAGCCTGGAAGATCCTGGTGGGGGGAGGGTAAAACGTCTGTAAAATTTAGCACTTTACCTATTCACTACGTGTAGTGAACTAAGAGGATTGTGATTATGCTGGAAAAGCTGACCCACACTCCAGAAAAATTTGCAACCTGCTTTCACACCCACCTCTAAACTTTAGTCACAAAGAAAGTAAAATTAGGCTCCTTTATTTCTTCATTAAATTGGGACTTTGCCTTTTTAATCAGATTCCTAACCTAGATGTTTTTCAAATTGAGGACTGGTGTCTTTGTAAACAGTTTTGCAGACAGTCTTAGTTTCTGCAGCACTTAAGTAATTGGCATGGTCTGTATAACGTAACCATGGTTACTGATGGAGATTAGTTAAGTCAAGCAACAGCATCACAGATGTTTCTCTCCTAGGTTTTGTGCTACATTGTCTCAATACTTGTACAAAAAACCCATGCCGAATATGAAAGCCTTACATGGAGCTTCATATAGGTGACAGTTCTCCTTTTGGTTGTTACCTGTGTTAATTGATCCAGTGGATCTCAATGAGTTCAGCATTTTCAGCTGAGTGCTTGTTTAACAATGGAGCATGATATCTGATTCGTGTTTAATGGTTTGATGTTCAAGAATCATGGAATGGTTACAGCATAGAAATAAGTTATTTGGCCCATCCTATCTATGCTGGCTCTGCAAAAGCAACTTCTCCAGTCCCACTCCTTTGTCTTTTCCCTGTATCCCTGCAAGCTTTTTTCTCTCTTAAAAGGCAGAATTCAATCTGACTCTACTCACGGTGTGGCCCACATCCTAACCACTCGCTGCACAAAATAGTTTTACCTCATGCCACCTCTCATTTCTCAATACCTTCTCTGTCCAGACCTCTCATTACTTTTAAACACCTTCGATCAAATCTTCACTTCTCTAAGAACTGTCTCCAGTCTGTCCACATCACTGAAGTTCTTTCCCTGGACCACTTCTCCTGAATCTTTTCTATGAGAAAGTGAGGACTGCAGATACTGGAGATCAGAGTCGAGAGTGTGGTGCTGGAAAAGCAAAGCAAATCAGGCAGCAGGAGAATTGATGTTTCGGGCATAAGACCTTCATCAGGAATGAGGCTTGAGGGCCAGGGGATTGAGATAAATGGGACAGGTTTGGGGGGGAATGTAGCTGGGAATGAATCTTTTCTATGTCTATCCAACTCCTTCCTGAGGGATGTTGTCCAGAATTGGGCACAATATCCATTTGAGGCTGAAATGTTTATTTAGTGTAATTTCCTTTGTTGCTTCTGATTATACTTGCTGCATTGAAGAGGTGATGATTTGTTGCATGTCCCTATTATCTATGTTAATCGATCAGGGGGTGGCACAGTGACTCACTAGTTAGCGCTGCTGTCTTACAGTGCTAGGGACCCTGGTTCGAATCCAACCTCAGGTGACTCTGTGTTGAGTTTGCACATTCTCCCTGTGTCTGCGTGGGTCTCCACCCACACTCCAAAGATGTGCAGGTCAGGTGAATTGGCCATGCTAAATTGCTCTTAGTGTTAGGTGCTTTAGTCAAAGGGGAATGGGTCTGAGTGGGTTACTATTCAGAGGGTCGGTGTAGACTTGTAGGGCTGAAGGGCCTGTTTACACACTGTAGGGAATCTAATCCTATTGAACTCAGTGCCTTACTCAGCTATTTCAGAGTGCAGTTACGTCTGCCTCATTTTGGTGGGTCTGGAGTCACATGTGGGCCAGACAGAGAGGATGGCAGATTTCCTTTTTGTAAAAAGCCAGCATCCCCCATGTAATCCCAATTACAAGTGCAGCCTACTGATTTAATCTTTTTAGGTGCTGCATGATGTTGAATGAAGGTTCAGATTATAAGTGGATGGAAGTAATGAAGACATCTGATGCTCCCTCTTTCAATCCTATGCTTTATGCTGGTGTTGACGCTTAAGGAGATAACTGTCATTGAGACAAGTTTAGAATAACGTGGCTCAAAGGATGGCTTGTCTCTCGACCTTCATTCTTGTATTTTCAGCTAAAGTAAAATTTGATCAGGTAGCCGATGATGAAAAGTGAAGGTATGTTTTACAAACAGGGTGATCTCTTTACAATAAAGTGTCACCTCCTGCCATCAGTGCTCCATCAGAAAGGTTTCTTTTTCCTTCGCTTTCTGCTACATCTCAGTGCAGAGCCTGGGTGTGTATCTAGCTTAAGGTGAGCCTGCCTGTTGGCACCTGTTGGTCCTTTGAGCTTTAATCCTGAGTGACCAGAGTATTAAGAGTGTCCTGCCTCGATGCAGGTCCAGCCTCCTCAGCCTGACCTGCCACAGAATCCCACGCAGGATGGAGATAGACAGGCAAAGTGAAGTGTCCTGAGAGGAGACTTCTGGGGCACCTTATGCAGTTTTACATCTGACTGGGTGGCTGCTGGCACTGTCCCGTCTCTCTGTGAGGAGGGGCACTCTCCAGGTCTAGGTCCCTGGTCCCCCTCTTGCCTTGCTATTGGAGCAATGGTTGGGCTGAGGGAGTGCACGCTGGTCCATATATCCAGCTGAGTGTGATGGACCTGACTGTCCAAGACAGCTGTCACTCTGTCCAGGGAGACATGTGGGCACGTGCAGACCAGAGGCAGCAGAGTGTAGTTGGTATTGGTAAATTCTTCCAACCTTTTGAGGCAGTTAACTTATTGCCTCTGACAAACCTGCCTGCTGCTCCTGTGTCAATTGGTAATGACACCTCACAATAACAAATAAAGAACTGTGCGTGTAGTTTTCTTCTTCATGCATGAAGGGTCCTGTGTGTGAGTTAATGATTTAACCATTTAACAGTTGAGGTGCATATTAACATTGTGTAAACTTAAGTGATCAATCGATTGCAACATTAAACTAAGGACAGCAGTTTCAAAAATTCAGGTATGTTGATGCACCATGGACCACATAGTTGCTGCCTCTCATGCTACACAGTTCAGATTCCTGCTAATTGGGAAAATATCCTTCTGTGCATTTTGATTTATTCATATGTTTTGTTCCTGATAGTTATTCCCCCTTTTGCTGTGATCCACATTGGAATGATCTGAATGCTGCAGGCGTAAAATTCTGCAGTATCTATTCACACAACGTTGTGGAATAGATCTAGAATTTTGATTCCATCCCTGATCTTTCCAGTCGGTACTTTATTCACAGGCAGCCTGACTGCACTAATGATGTTTGCAAGTGTATTGAATTTTATTTTATTTTGTGTTTCCTTGCGTAGAATCAGCTGCTTACGAAAGGCATGGTGATTTTGAGGGACAAAATTCGGTTTTACGAAGGTAAGAAGATGGCTTTTCTCCTAACAATTTGTGTTTCATGCTGGTATCACTCAGGAATTATGATGCTGTGACCTCTTCGGAAACTAGCCTCTTATGCAACCCCGTGCCTGAATGGTATATGAAAACTGTGAATCCCCTTTGTCCCCAGCTGAAAGGTTAGGGACAAGTCTTTCCTGTTCAACTGAATCATCCCACAGCCATTTTATGACAATCAGGTCATTAACTGGCTTGATGTGGCACTCTGCCCCTATCTGGGAGGAAGCATAGAAGTGTCTGCACCAGCCAAGAAAATGGAAGGAAAGGCTATCCATTTGAATGCTCCAGGTTCTGGACTGAACCTTGCAGGTTACAGCACTTCAGACGCAGAACCAGGTACCTTTTTCAAATGTATTTCTACATCCACCAGCAATCCCAGCAGTGAATTCCAGACACCCATCACTCTCCGGGTGGACTAGTTTTAATCCTTCTGCCAATCGCCTTAAATCTATGTTGTTATCGCTCCACGCCCCAGTGAATGACACCTCCAGAGGTTCTGTCCTGTATGTCTAGACCCCTCGTTGCTTTTCTACACAACAATTAAGACAATCCGCAGCACCTTCAGTTCTAAGGGAAACAATTTTAAACCAGTCCAATCTTTGCTCGTAGCAGCAATTTCCAAGCCTTGGCAGCATCCTCTGTACTCTCTCCCAGGATAATTGTGTCTTCCCTGGGCTGGTGCACAGAATTCCAGCTGTGACCTAGTCAGTGTTTTATGTACTCCCAGCATTACATCCCTTCTCCCTGAGAGGCTGTAAAACCCCATCTTCAGTGTCTCTAATATAAAAAGGTTCTTAGGGTGCGTAGAGGCTAACTTTCTTTTAAACCAGTAAAACGAGTGAGTTTTTCTATAATATGAACCTTCTTACTAAAGCAGTCTAAATTGCTTACATCTCAATTCTATCTTTTTTTACGTGGTGAGGATTAGTACTGCAGCTTCATTTCGAAGTTAAATTACGCAGATCTTCAGAAAAATATGTCCACCTGCCACTTCACAAGTCTTCAAAACTAGATTTTCCTTTGTTTATCTTGAATAGCGCTGATGTTCCTGTTTTAGGTGAAATTGAAGACATGAAAGGTCCTTACACCCTTGTTGGCAAAAATATTAATTTGATTAAAATGTACATAACCAACTGAACCTTGAATATTGTTGAGAAGAGACACCTGTTGTCAAGCTTTTCGGCTTGTTTCATCAGGGTAAATACAAGAAAGCCAAATGTCAAACTGCCTCAACAATTTACTCTTTTGGAGAAAAGGGTTGTTGATTAGTCGGCAACTTGACTCTGGTCATGCCATGTTTTAAGCTTGATTTAATTACCTGAAATTAGTTGTTTGTGAAGCTTTTTGCATACTCTGGAATATTCAAGAAGTGCTCGCAGATTGTAGAATCACATTAATATTAATGTTTTGTTTTGGGTTTTGTTGATGAAGGCTGGTTACATGCCACTTGGAAACAACCAAAGAAGCATGGCACTTGGTTCTGTGATTAAGCAACACGTGCTCAACAATCCTGAATGTGATAGCACCGATCATAACAATCAATGCGAGATGATCAGTCTAGCTGATAATGTGACTGCCAGAAGCATGCATCTATAAGCATGGACTCCTCCTTTGTAAATAAGAGGACTACATTCAAGTCTTGTGCTTTTTTTTTGAATTAGTCAGGAGTTTGGAGAATCCATAATTCCCTGTTGCTACTTCTATGCAAATGCATTAGCCAATCAGGAAACAATGCCAACCAATTTGCAGTCCTTCTTCCATAGTGCCATTTGTTGTGATTGTTTGAAATTTGACATTGTAGTGTTTGTCCTGATGAGTGCAAGATGAAAGGTTTTGACAACAAGTCTCTGTTTAAGTTTGATACTTCCAAGTGGCAATTTGACCTTTCCACTCCTACAATAGAAAACCAACACTACTGTAGTACAGCACCCCTTTCTCCCATCACAAAAACCAAGCAGGTGGCAGTTTCTTATTTCTTGAGATTTTTTAAAAAACAGTCAACTGCGGATGCTGGAAATCTGAAACAAAAGCAGAAATAGCTGGAGAAACTCTGGTCTAGCCACCTATGGCACATTTCTATCCTCTTCCCCCCACCTGCCAAACCTTCAGCACATATATCACCTCTTCCAGCTACCATCAGTTCTGAAGAAGTGTCACTGGACCCAAAACGTTAACTCTGCTTTCTCTCCATAGACCTACTGAATTTCTCCAGCAATTTCTGTTTTTGTTTCAGATTTCTCTATATCTGACTGGGAATGAGATCTGCATGGATTAGGTCTGTTGCTGCTAGCTTAATACCTCTTTCCCCTCTTCATTGTTCAAATTGTGAGCTGTTTATTGAAGAATTAATTATGCTACAGCTTGAGCTACTACATTGTCTACCCTCTGAAAGCTATATCCTACACAAACCTTTCCATGAGCCACTGTGTAATTGGGTAAATCACAACCAAGGCAAGAGTAAAAATGCAGCAGTATGTAACTATATCATTCCATACACACTGTCCAAATATATTCTTTTGATATACTTCTGCTGATACTCTTGGGCCCTTGGTCCTCTGACGGTATCCAGTACAGGAAAAAGTCTACATATTTCTAGTGATTATTTGAATGAGCCTTCAAGCAAGTGGGAATTTATATTGGGGAATAAAGTGATGGTAGAGCAAGTAAATGCATACTTTTGTTCTGTCTTCACAAAGGAAGACACAAATAACATCCCAGAAAATACGGGAGGACATAAGGCCCTAATGGGAAGGTGGAATTAAAATAAGTTAATATTAGTAGGAGAATGGTATTGAGGAAACTAATAGGATTAAACCCCTAGGGCCTGATAATCTTCATCCAGAGTACTTTAAGAAGTGGCCTTAGAAATGGCAGATATTTTGATGGCCATCTTCCAAAATTTTATAGACTCTAGAACAATTCCAGGAGGATGTGGAGATTTGGGCACGTCGAGTAAGTGGGCAAATGCAATACAAAGCAGATGGTGCAATGAGACTGGGATGCCCTAGTACACACAGATGTACCGTACTGAGAGTGCCAGTTCATAAGGTGCTGGTTAAAACAAGGTGTGCTATAGAAATGGTCCATAATGCTAAGGGGATTAAAAGGGATGTGGAGGAAGCAGGTACTGAGTTGGATGATCAGCCATGATCATCAGCATGCCCTAGTACATGCAGACGCAAGAGGAGGTGAAGAAGGCAATAGTACGATGGCCTTCATAGCAAGAGGATTCCAGTAGAGGAGCAAGGATGTCTTGCCACAATTGTATAGAGCTTTGATAAGACAATACCTGGTATACTCTACAGTCTTGGTCTTATCTGAAGATGCATGTTCTGGTTAGGGAGGGGGTGCAGTGAAGGTTTACCAGACTGTTTAGGACTGAGTTAAAGAGAAACTTCTTCACCCAGAGAGTGGTGGAATTTTCTGCCATAGAAAGTAGTTGGGGCCAAAACATTGACTGTTTTCAAGAAAGAGATACAGTAAAGTTTTATTAACCCCAGCACATCTGGGACCAGGAGTGTACTGATTCATCACCTATTCCAGTTGATCAAGAGGTCCACATAATCAATATAAAAACACACACAAAGTAATAGAACCGTAATGCGGGGATGTACGCATCACAGTTATATTTCATTTACAACATAAATCACTTAAATAATAAGACAACTTTGCCTTAAATAAAACTCACCAGCAGAAAGTCTTCTCATATGCACCCTCAACTGACTACTGATGATAATTCTGTAAATATCTGGTATTTGAGGTACAGTATATCATTTTTACTGGTTTTTATTGAGAGTACCAGATCATAAGATGCTGGTTAAAATAAGGTGTGTTGTAGAAATGGTCCTTAATGCTAAGGGGATTAAAGGCTATGCGGTGGAAGTAGGAACAGGATACTGAGCTGGATGATCAGCCATGATCAGACTGAATTATGAAGCAGGCTGTAAGGGCCGAATGGCCGCCTTCTGGTTTCTCTATGTTCCTATGTAAATTAGCATAGGTCAGCAACTGGATAATATTTAGACTGGTCGTTTAATGCTATTGATAAATATTATTGTTTAGTATGTTAAAGCCAAAAGATATATTAACAATGAGAACCTTTTTGTACTTTTAATCCTTTCTATGTCTTAGATTATGCTTTTTTTTTTGTTAATATATAGGACAGAAATTGCTTGATACAGTGGCTGAAATTTGGGACTTTTTCTTTTGTGACATCCTTCCTATGCTCCAGGCAATATTTTTTCCTGTCCAGGTAGGTTAATTTGTGAAACATCTTAATAAAATATCCCTTTCTCCCCTCATTCCACTCTTTTCCAAAACAGTGTTGTCAATTTAGTTTTGTTTTAAAGTGAATGTACACAAATATGGGGAAAGGCAGGTTTAGAGAAAGATACAAACAGTTTGCAGAGAAATATTGATAGATTCACTAAGTGGGCAAAAAAAGTTGGCAAATAGAGTATAATCTGGGAAAAATGTGAAGTTGTTCTGTTTGGAAGGGGGAACAGAAGAATGCTATTATTTAACTGGAGAGAAACTGTAGAAAGCTGTGACGTGAGGGTACTTGTGCATGAAACATAGAAAGCTAGCACACGGGCAGCAAGTAACCAGGAAGGCTAATGGAATGTTGGCCCTTATTTCAAGAGATTGGAGTATAAGAGTAGGAAAGTCTTATTGGAACTGTAAAAGGTGCTGGGGAGACCCCATCTGGAGTACTGATAGCAGTATCAGTGTTTTTATTTAAGGGGAGATATCATTTCATTCGAGGCAGTTCAGAGAAGGTACACTAAGGTCATCTCTCATATGAAGGAATTGTCTTACGAGGGAGTATTGAACAGGTTGGGACTCTACTGACTGGAGTTTAGAAAAAGAGAGTGATCTCATTGAAACATATAGGATTCTTAAGGGGCTTGACAGGGTAAATGCCGAGAGGACTTTTCCCCTCATGGGTGTGTCTAGGACCAGGGGCCATAGTCTCAGAATAAAAAGGCACCAATTTATGCTAGAGATAAAGTGGTATTTCTTCTCTCATAGGGCTCTGAGTGTTTGGAACTGCTTGCCACAAAATACTGTGGAGGCAGAGTTCTTGTGTATATTTAAGGTTCAGGTGGAATTGAGGGTTGTGGGAAAAGAGCAGGAAAGTAGCAGTGAGGAACGTCAGGTTAGCCATGATGTTACTGGATACCAGAGTAGACTTGAGGGACCAAACTGCCTTTCCTATTTCTTATGGTATTAAGTCATCTCTCTTTAAACAGAAGGGAGAAATGGTGATTACTTTCTGGTGCTGATAAGTATAATGCTGGTTACTTCTCAACAGAGGCAGATAACCACTCAATAACAAATAATGTAACTCTGGATGGTTCAGATGTGCTTAAACATCAACCCACATGAAGCAGGTTGCTACTACAGCAAATGAATTAATTTTAGCATGATCCAAGAGTGCAAGAAATGTAAAATTGCTAGATGAAAATAGATGTCACGGAGTGGGGAAAAAGCCTGACCTGGCCTTGATAACAATGTCAACATCATGAAATCATGGGCTATTGACATTAGAATGACAGCATCGAAAATGGAGCATGGAGCAAACGTGGAGAGTGCTGGAGAAACTCAGCAGATTTGGCAGTGTCTGTGGAAAGAGAAACAGTTAATGTTTTGAGTCAAATCTGATTTCAGAATTTTATGGCGCATGAGCATCACTTACTAGAGTAGGAAATTATTGTTTCATGAATTGATTTTTATTTTTCAATAAAGCAAAGGAGGATTGCAGATAAAATCTACTAAGTTTTGCTAAGTTCAAGTATTCCATCAATCTATTTTTGCTTGTATTGATCTGCTCATTTCTATATTGTTCTAACTAAATTAAGCAAGTTATTTTCATGGTTGGTGTCTCGGTTTGGCTGCATTACTGGCCATTTAACTTCTAGTCTGCACACACACATTTTCCCATCAACACACTGAGGCACAAAACTACTTTGGAGATAGCATCACCAAAAAGAACACCATTGCAGGAAAAAGATTTTATCTGGAGTATCAAAAATGTAGCCATCCTTCTGATCCTACCTAGAACAGAGCATGTGCTTTTCCAGTTGTCTGAGAGTCAGAAACTGGTACACTACTTTGTTTCTTGCCTACAAAACCCAATGCCTGTGGCTACAATCAGTTTATTTTCAGTTAATTTTTCATTGACAAAGGGCCAGCCATGAAATAAGGCAAGTTTTTTTATTGATACACTAATTGGTGAAATTCCAAAAACAGACATTTAAGATACAGATTTGGTAAGAGCCTATACAATGGAAATAGAAGTGGACTTTTTGGAAATAAATTGGGGTTGTTTGGTCAGAACAGGAGTAGGGCAAAACTGCTGATTTGATAACACTGAACTTGTATATTGCTGATAAAAAGTATTTTGGCAAAGCATTTTGTCTTGTACTTGTTAGAACAATTGTATGATAGGATGATTGGTTGACCAGTGGACTCTGTTTGGCAAAGGAGTTGTCGTGTAGAATTACCTGTTAGTGATGACTGACTGTTAACTACCAAACTGTAAATACATTTTAAACATGGCAGGTTGACTCTGGTCAGGACATTGCCCTGAGAAATGAACCAACAAATTTATGTATTTTGTGTTGAATCAGGTGGAGTATGTATTCATGATCTCTCTGTCTGCAAAGATCAAGGCCCTATGTATTTATATGTAACTTCTAGTGCATGCAAATGCACCACACTATAAACACATCAAAATTGGTTAGCAGTGTATAAATCTTTTCACAATTAGTATTATATTAAAAAAAGATTGTCCAATTGCAGAATTATATTTAATGCTAAACACTGTTGTGAGTTTTACAAGTGCAAACTGGTTAGTAATCAGTAGCTTGCTTATTGCGAACAGCTGAACAGATATGCTGTTGGATACAATCTGCCAACCTGATCCAGGTAGCCATTGTTCATAAACTGGCTTTGGAGCACTCTTCAGTAGCATTTATTGTTGTGTATCATGGAAAATCATGAATGGGCCCACATTCATTATGTCTTGTCCTAAAATGTGAGCAGTCTACCTCAGATTACACCGTGTCAAAGATTTGAGCAACAGATTCGCACTATTTCACACTGCTACTGCCCACTAGCAACACAAATGGAATTCATGATGATAGGATAGTGCCAATGAGCTAAAATAAACGAGTTATGCTATCCCACAAATGAATAATGTGGTATGTGAAATTCAGTGTCAGTGTGATGCTAGATATGCAGGATGTCCGTCACAAAGATTGTATGATCATATCAAATAGCTTAGCCCCTCATCGATTCACAACAAGCAAGATACTGACTATACCCGGCTACCCAATGCATGAAATGCTCACAGCACACTGTACAACATTGAGAATGCTTTTTGCAGTTGGGCAACATTTTGCTACTTAATCCTGAGTGTGCAAATAATTATTATGACAGACAATTTAGAATTGTCAAATAGGGTTACAGAATGGCACATCATGGAGGCGACATATAATAAAATACAAGTCCCCGTTCTTTACAGACAGAATGTGTTACGCAGTGCTGCGCCAGTTTCAATGCCACAAAACAGGTGTCAGCCATTTTCTGGTCACGGCATTGCCCTGAAAAGTGAACCAATCAAGGCTCCGTATCTTGTCTGAAATTCAAATAAGGCTTAGCAGTTAATGTTCAATCATCATTCTGTAAGGCATCTCTTCGACCAATGGGTCTACTCTTTAATCAATAAGTACTGTCCTCTCATACAATATATATGTATTGCTTTGATTTAGTATTCTTGTGAACTGTCCTCATGAGTCCAAGAGCAAAAGCTTTGACAAAATGACTTTCTTTCAGCAATACCCTGAACAATTTTTCAAAAAATTCAGCACCAATATGGGCTAATTAACATCCTTTGCAGTAGAGAAAAACAAATCCAAGAGAAAGGAAATCTTGCATTCTTTCTTTTAAAAAAAACTATTCATGGGATGCGGTTGTCAGTAGGTTAGCCAGCACTAATTTACTCTCCCTAATTCCCTGGAGAAGATGGTGGCAGCTACCATCTTGAACCACTGCAATTCTTGTGACTTTTTCCTGTACAGCTTGAGTACAGTTGAATAACTTGCAAGACAGCTACCTTGCTGTGGGTCTGGAGTCACATTTAGGCAAGACCAGGTTACACAGATTTCTTGTCCTAAGTATTTATAGGAACAGCTGGCCTTTTATAGCAATTGACAATAATTTCACGGAACCATCACAGAGACAAATTTTCAATCCCAGATTTATTTATCGACTTAATGAATCAATTTAATTGAGTTTCAATGTGATGGTGGTACTTTAAGGATATCTCCTAAGCATTAGACTAGATTTTGGACTGTTTGTCCAGTGACAAGGTGATGGCATGGATTATGAAGCAGTGTTGGCAAGCAGGGATTTTCCTCAAATAGTCCTGGGATCTTTACATTCCATCTCGACGTGTCTCAGTTGAGATTGTCAGAAGTGAAATCTTTAGGGTGAGACAATGAAGCACTCATCCAGCATCACACTGGACTGAGCTTGAGTTCCAGTATTTCTTAAAGGTGCAAACGCTACTAATGGAGCCAAGTTGGTATAGTCATTTGTTGAGTGTATTTATGCAATTCTTGATGTCCTACCTGAAGTGCCTCTGGTGGATTTATGCCAAATCTCCCAACCAGGAGTGAATTGCCCAAAAAGATAGCTCGCTTCACATTTCCATCAGCCTTTCTGCTTTCTCAGGTAAGGCAATGAGTTAGTCTGCGGGAACATTGTTATTTGAAATCAACTTTGTTTACTATGTAGGTAAAGGAAATTAGGATCCCAAAGGAGAGAGGCTGCTATTTTTAATTCTACACTCAGAACAGTTCAGAACATTGGAATGCAGTGAGTCAGGAGGCTGTGTTGTAAACCCTCCCTATATGATTGTGAGGAGGTCTGAATTTGGAGCAGAATTTGTGGGGCTTGAAGTCTGCTGGATTCTATTTCTGTCATTAGCAATTTAGGTGTTATGATTATCTGTGTCCTTTTGTTTTGTGGTCCTGGAGGGGCATACTACAGCTACAGGAGTTCAATCTGGATAGAAATGTGAGGTAGATGAAGTTTGCCTTCATTTTGTCATTGTGCTTGGAGGAATGGAAGGAAAATAGATTCAGGCTAGCGCAATGTGTTGTGAATATCTTGCTTTGAGTAAGTTAATTGGGTTGCATGTGTGCACTATAGATGAGGAAGGGAAGTACTTAGATTAGATTAGATTAGATTACTAACAGCGTGGAAACAGGCCCTTCTTTTCATTTCTTTTGAGACTAGATGATTAATGTGAATTCTAGTAATCTTTATTCATTGGGTATGCATGCCATTCCAGGAGCACCATCAAGCCAATTTGCCTCACTGAGGGTGAAGAGGCTTGCAGTGCCTTTTGAGTACTAGCACCTGAACTACAAAATACACTTTGTAGCATAGATTTTTTTTAAAAGATGGAAAACAAAGCATATTCTAACCTGGGCGTTGGGAGTGAAGGACTATTGTCATTATTAGTTAGGATACTTCAACCTTGGGAAGAGGTCAGGATGAGCAGCACTAAAGGAGGGGGGAGCATTGTTAACTTTTTGGAAAAAATTCCAGATGATATCTCCATACATAAATTATTGGTTTGGAGGAGAAATGATTAGTGAGTTTGCAGATGACACCAAGATTGGAGGTGTGGTGGACAGCGAAGAAGGTTACCTCAGAGTGCAATGGGATCCCGATCAGATGGGTCAGTGGGCTGAGGAGTCCAGAACTAGAGGGCATAGGTTTAGGAGAAAAATTTAAAAGGGATGTAAGGGGCAACGTTTTTACGCAGAGGGTAATGCGTGCATAGAATGAGCTGCCAGAGGAAGTGGTGGAGGCTGAAACAATTGCAACATTAAAAAGGCATCGGGATGGGTGTATGAATAGGAAGGGTTTAGAGAGATATGGGCCAGTTGTTGGTAAATGGGACAAGATTAATTTAGGATATCTGGTCAGCATGGACGAGTTGGACCGAAGGGTCTTTTTCCATGGTGTACATCTCTGTGACTCTATATGCTTACTGGCCAGCAACCTGTTGAAGTGGTTTGTCCATTCTTTACAAACCTTACTTGATTTTCATGCCATTAGTTTTGTCAATTACTGGCCAGACAGAATCTCTGATGAACCCCAACCTGCCTCTTGCTATATGTCGTAAGTGGGATAGTGTGCCCTGACCATCATATTCTCCTGCCCTCACTATAAGAACGTCAACACAGCATTCAGGCAAATACTCATGCATTAATATGAGGAAATTTATAAGGTATTGCACAGAAACAGTGCTGTTCATCACAACAACTTATATGTATAATGCCTAAAGCAATAAATATAGATCAGTCTACAAACAATTAGAGCACCTTTTGTAAAATATGCTTTGTCCAGCATCCTACAGTTTGTAGGACTCCCCAAATAAAACATTTTCGTAGTTCCTAACAAAATATCAAATAATTCACAGTTCAATTTTGGGACGCTTTAGGATCCAGTGAATCAGTTCTGAACAAATGAGCAGCTGAAATTGAGCAGCTACAAGAGGGAATTCCGTCAAATTATCTGATATCGCTAGCACTAATGTTGACGCAGTCTTCTTCTCGGACATCAACTTGACAGGGTAGCCATTAACGAATATAAATTCATCCATTTCCTCAGTCATTATACTGAGATTTGCTAAAACTTCAAACAGAATTGCACACACAATTAAATTATCTTTGAATCAAGTTGTAAATTTAGGCAACAGCATCAACAGTATTAATCTAGAGATTTTTGGCTAATCCTGAGTAGCAGTTAGTGAGTTTTGAACATCTATTCTTTGAATTAAGTTCAGTTTTAATAAAAACTTCCAAATAGAAGATGGCTTCACTAACAGTGATCATGGAGGTGTTCATCCTGTTGTGAAGGCACAGCTGGTGTCTTTAACGTCCTTCATGGCAGGAAGTAAGCTGGTCTGGACTATATGTACCTCTAACCATGCACTAGTATAGTTGCTTTTTAACTGCTTTCTGAAGTAATCTAAGAACCCACGTAGCTGTATCGAACTGCTCCCAGAAGAAGACTCTCTACCACCTTTACAAGGTTATTAGGGATGAGCAATATTTGCTGGCTTTGTTAGTAATACCCACATGTTAAGATTGAACATTAATTATATTCAATGTGTTCTTTTCTCTTATTTATAAAAGGATGAGCTCAAATTTAAACTTGCAGACTGAAATGCATTTCTGAAGTATATAATAAAGAGCATTCTGCTCCATGTTTTATTACAGCTGAATTTGTGAAAGTGTCTGACCTTCATGTGGAGGCCATATTTTACTGGGTGTAGCATCAGTCAGTAGGAATTGGCAAGAACACCTTTCCATCTATGAAAAGTGTTTAGAGTTGTACTTAATACAGTGGAAGCTAGTTGTGATTGTTGGAGGCCAATCATTTTAGCCCCAGAACATCTCTTAGCCCCCGGACTACCTTAATACAGTATCCTAGGTATAATCATGTTCAGCTGCTCCATCTGTGAGCTTCCCAGCTTTGTAAGGTCAGAATTGAGGATATTTTCCAATGACTGCACTGTGTTCTTCACAGCTCAGATACTGAAGCATACAGCAAGACTGAGCATATTCAGGCTTGGACTCATAACTGGCAAGTACTACTTGTGCTAAACAAATTCCAGGCAGTGGCTGCCTCAGGAAGCCATCTCCATTTGATGTTTGTTCCATTACCATTGGTGAATCTCCTCCTGTCAGCATCCTGGGGTTACTAAAGACCAGAAACTGAACTGGACCAGCTGTATAAAAAACAAATACAAGAGCAGGTCAGAAGCTGGGAATTTTGTCTTAAGTAACTTTCTGCCTAACACTGCAAAGCCTGCTCACCATCTACAATGCACAAGTCAAGAGTATGATGCAATATATGCATTTGTGTGGACAGCACTTAAGAAGCTCTACACAATCCAGGAAGAAGCAACCTGATTGGCTCTGTATAACCTGACGCATTGACTCTCTGCACCATCGCAGTAGCAATAGCATGTACCATCTATGAGATGCATTACAATAACTCACCAAGGCTTCTTCAACAGTACCTTGAAAACTGTCAAAATTTACCACTTAGAAAGACGAGGGCTCCAGGAACACTGCATTCTGAAAGTCCCACACCAGCTTGACCTCTGAATGGATTGCCTTTCCTTGTTTTACTGGATCAAAATCCTAACACTCCCTCCCCATCCACACTCTGTGGGTGTACCAATGACACAGTGGTTTTAGGAGACTCACCAGCACCTCTTGCCTGATCTGCAACCCGAGGTTTACACTCTAACAATGAAAAGTGAGATCTGTTCGACTCGTTATATCCATAAGGCAATTGGAGATGGTCTTGCCAGTGATAACCACACCTATAAAGGAATATGGGGTGTGATTGATGATTACTTCAGTAAAATTTTATTGGAGATGGACAACCTCGGATTCAAATATAAAATTGTAATTTGCATCATTGACACCACTTACTTTCATTAGATGTTGCAAGGGCAATGTTGTGCAGGTTTGGTGATATAGTTTCACTGTAGTTTACTATGGTAGATTCCTATGCTTTCTGTCATGATTTAACCCATAACTCTGCAGATTTTCATACAGCTGTGAGCATTAAAGTCCTCTATTATTTTTAACCATAAACTCTCCCTTTTTTTTGTTAATGCTTTTGTTTTCAATTGATTTAACAGGGAAAGGAACCCACCGTTCGACAGATAGCCCTGCTGCATTTCAGGAATGTTATCACGCTGAACGTAAAGCTAGAAGATGCTCTGTCCCGGCCACGTGCAAGGGTCCCTCCTTCACTCATTCAGATGCTGCTTATATTGCAGGTAGGTGTAAACTCTGTCTTTGAATTGATAGGAAAGGAGTGTGGGGAGGAATCATGAGACTCGTTATTCTTCTGTCCCTGACCTTTTGCACATTAGCATGTGGTTTAAATTATCTCATGCAACCTTTTTTTTTAAACTGCGGATGTGGTAAAACTGAGTGATGTGGAGCTGAACATTTATAGAGTCAATTCACAATGGTTTGAATTAAAGACAAACCCAAGGTTGGCGGTAATTTGAAACAGTGTTAATTTTGTACAACAATGTGTGTTAATGGCACAAACTCTCAAGTAAACGTGCTCCAATTTATTTTTGAAGTTTAGTGCTCCATTGCAAATATCTAGTTCAGTGCAATGGCCTCATTACGTTGAATCTAATTAGAATGAAGCAATTTCTGGAATATCAAATCAGCACTGTGTTGTAACACTCTGATTGTAATAATTAACACTGCACTAAAATCAAACGGAGCACAAATACCTGACTTGATTATTCATTTTGCTTCTGTGTTTTTAATTTATTAAAACAAGAGCTTATGCTTGGCAAGTGCTGAAAATGTGTTGCTGGAACAGCGCAGCAGGTCAGGCAGCATCCAGGGAACAGGAGAATCGACGTTTTGGACATAAGCCCTTCTTCAGGAATGAGGAAAGTGTGTCCAGCAGGCTAAGATAAAAGGTAGGGAGGAGGGACATGGGGGAGGGGATTTGGAAATGCGATAGGTGGAAAGAGGTCAAGGTGAGGGTGATAGGTCAGACTGGGGTGGGGGCGGAGAGGTCAGGAATGGAGATTGGTGGGGTGTACATGGAGATTGGTGGGGTGGTAGGTGAGGACCAGTGGGGTTCTGTCCTGGTGGCGGTTGGAGGGGCGGGGCTCAAGGGCGGAGGAGCGGGAAGTGGAAGAGATGCGGTGGAGGGCATCC